>NC_062284.1:37791934-38094964 GCF_902655055.1 Lutra lutra
TTTATTCTGTGCTAAAACCACAGAATATTCTAATTATTGTAGCTTTATAATTTTTCACATCCTAGAGAATAAGTCTCCAATTTTGGTCTTCTTAAAGATCATCTTAGCCATTCTTGGTACTTTTGCATTTCTATATACATTTTAGAATAAGCTCTTCAAGCGTCACTATAAATAATACTGGCTGAGATTCTGAATAGGACTACATGAATCAATTTGAAGAGTACTGACATGTTCCCAATACTGAGTTTTTAATTCAGTTAAACTGGTATATCCTTCCAATTATTTAGGTTTTAAAAACTATTAATAATGGTTTATTTGGTGGGTGAATGGGTTGGTTAAGCAACTGCCTTCGGCTCCGGTCATGATCCTGGATCCCATGGATGGAGTCCCACATTGGGGGTCGGGGAGTGGGGGGGGGGGGTCCCTGCTCAGCAGGGAGTCTGCTTCTCCCTCTCACCTCTCCCCTTTCATGCTCTCTTTCTCTCTCTCAAATAAATAAACTAAAAAAAAAATTACAATAATGGTTTATTTTTTGTTTTCTCTCAGTGTTGAGGTTTTATACCTCTTTCATTAGGTATTTTTTATGGTCTTGTACAAATTATTTTTTAAAATTTTGTTCTCTAATTGTTAATCTACAGAAATACAATTAATGAGGAAATACAAATATTGACTTCACATCCAACAACACTGCTGAACTTATAATTTATACATAGAGTCTTTTGGATTTTCTACATACACAGTCATATTATCTAGGAATAATTAAAGTTTTATTTCCTACTACCAATCCTAACACCTTTCGTTTACTTTTCTTGCATTATTGCACTGGCTAGTATGTCCATACAAAGATTAGTTGAAGGTACTATAGCAAGCATCCCTGTCTTCTTATAAAGTGTTTAACATTTGCCATTAAGTATGATGTTACTGTAAACTCCATTTTATTCCTAATTTCCTAATCCTTTTTAAAATTTTTTTAAATTGATTTATATCAATTGGCTTTTTCCACTCATAGTTTTTCTATTATATTCTGTTAATGGGATGAATTGCATGTATTGATTTTCTAGTTAAATCCACTTTAGATTCCCTAGGATGTTAAAATTTAGTCAGATGTAATAATATCATTCTCACTTGCCACTGGATTTGATACTAATTTCTAATTACAATAGCTAAATTCAAGAGAAAAATTAATTTTTAATCCTATTCAGGTACTGACCTGATTAAAAGTCAATTGGGAAGTGTTCCCTCTTTTCCCATTCGGCAAAACTATGTGAGACTGGTGTTATTATTTGAGTGTTTGGTAAAATTCACCAACCACCTAACCACGTAGGTTTCTTTGTGAACAAGGTTAATTATAGATATAAAAGTCTAAAAGTTATAGAAACCTTTTAGGTTTCTGTTACAACTTGTGCCAGTCAGTTTGGTAAAATGTTCTATTTATGAATTTATCTAAATTTCTATATTTGTACCAAATTGTTCACAAATATCCTATAATCTAGCAAATATTTGTATGATCTATAGTGATATCCTATCATCCATTCTAAAAAAAAAATTGGTTATTCATGCATTCTCTGTTATACTTTATCATTCTTGTCAGGGGTTGCCAATTTTACTAGCCTTTTTAAGGCACAATTCTTGGCTTTGATTCTACTTTATGTTTACATTATCATGTATTTGTTTCTGCTCTTATTGTTCTTCTATATTCTTTTTGTAATCATTCCAGATGGGAATTTGCTGTTCATTTTCTAATAATTCCAGAAGGAGCCTTCATTTCTAGTAGTCATTTCAGATTATAAATGATTCTTGAGTAACAGTTTTAGCTAAACCCCATAAGCTTTTTTTTTTTTTAATCCTATAACTTTTATTGTGGTAAAATACACAAAACAAAAATTTGCTATTTTTAACTATTTTAAGTATACAGTTCAGTGGTGTTAATTACATTCACAATATTCTACAACCATCTATCACTCTTTCCAGAAATTTTCATCATTCTAAATAGAAATGCTATACTCATTTAAGTAAATAACTCCCCATTCTTCCCTTTCCCTAACCCCTGGTAATGTCTAACTACTTTTTTGTCTCCATAAATTTACCTGTACTGGTATTTCACATAAGTGGAATTATACAGTATTTATCCTCTTATGTCTGGCTTACTTCCTTACCATATTGCTTTTATGATTCAACCATATTATAGCAGGTATCAGAACTTCGTTCCTTTTCAAAACTGAATGATATTATCTATATCAAAGTTTATCTATTCAGCTATTGATGGACATTTGTATTGTTCCCACCTTTTGGCTATTATGAATAATGAATAATGCTGCATTAAACACTAGTGTAAAAATATCTGATTAAGTCTGTTTTCAGTCCTTGTAGATACCCACCAAGGCCTGGAATTACTAAATCATATGGTAATTGTATATTTAACTTTTTGAGAATCGCTGAACTGTTTTCCACAGTGCTTGCACCATTTTACATTCCTACCAGCAATGTCCAAGGGTTCCAATTTGTTCACTAACATTTATTTTCCATTATTTTTATTATAGCTATCCTAGCAATTTCCCTAATGACGAAGGATGTTGAGTGTTTTTCTCATATGCTTATTGTCCACTGTATCTTCTTTGAATAAATCTCTAAGTACTTCGCATATTTTTGAATTGCATTGTCTTTTGTTGTTAAATTGTAGGGATCCCTTACATATTCTGATACATATTATCAGAGATACAATATGCTTTTCTGGCCTGAGTTAGGAGTTATGTGAAATAGAGATAGGCATCTTGTGTCAATCCTTCAGGGAGCTCCAAAGTAGGTTAAACATACATATACAACAATTTTCTAATAAGATCTGCTCTGCTCTTTCCAGAACCAGGGATAGATACAATATGAGCTACTACTGCCTTCTAGACTGCCTCAGAGCTGGGAGGGGATGGAGCAAGGACAAGTAAAACAAATACCACAAACTTTGCTACCATTTCTTTTTCTTGATTCAGCATTCACTAGGTTGCTATTAACCTTTGATTGTTTTAATTGTACTGGCATCAGCAAGGAACGGGTTATGTATTTAATAAGGGAAGACTATGTCTTATCTTCTCTTTGAGCTAGTTTTTGCTGAACTTAAATACAAATTATACATGAGATACTTCTTTCCTTTCATAAAACAATGTGTTAACAATGTGATAAATGTACAGTTGCCAATTATGTAATTATAAATTGTGTAATTATAATTATACAATTAATCATAATTTTAAATAATTGACTAAAATTGTTAATCACATATGTAATTATTAATTGATTCATGCTTTAATTAAAAAAAGGACTTCTCGGGCACCTGGGTGGCTCACTGGGTTAATAAGCCTCTGCATTTGGCTCAGATCATGATTTCAGGGTCCTAGGATTGAGCCCTGTATCGGACTCTCTGCTGGGCAGGAAGCCTGCTTCCCCTTCTCTCTGCCTACTTGTGATCTCTGTCAAATAAATAATTTAAAAATCTTAAAAAAAAAAAAGACTTCTAAAAATAGAGAGTTAAAGCATTTCAAGTTAAAAGCAGTGAGAAAGTGTCTTAAATATTTTCTTGGATTTAAAAAAAATCATGTGTTCAAAAATCAAATAACAAAATAATCTTGTGACTTTCAAACTCAGTTATTTTCAAAAAAATTTCAATGACCTTTCAAAATTTACCCTGGGTTTTAATTCTTTCTTTTAATTTAAAGAGCTTAATCTTAATATAAATGACTTTTAATAACTTAGGATATATTTTGAGTACCACAGTAAACATTTCCTTGAATTTAGACCTGCCAATTAGCAGATGAAAACACTAATCAGAATAATGGTCCATTTCTGCATCAGTCAAAATTCTATCATGGCTAATGCACAAAGTGAAAAACTCTTAGAAGTTTTTTTTTTTTTTTTTTTAAAGATTTTATTTATTTATTTGACAGAGAGAGATCACAAGTAGACGGAGAGGCAGGCAGAGAGAAAGAGAGAGGGAAGCAGGCTTCCTGCTGAGCAGAGAGCCCGACGTGGGACTCGATCCCAGGACCCTGAGATCATGACCCGAGCCGAAGGCAGCGGCTTAACCCACTGAGCCACCCAGGTGCCCCGACTCTTAGAAGTTTTGACACTGCTTAGAAACAGCATACTCTATTTGAAAAAGTACTCAACTGAATGACTTTTGCCTTAAGTTTGAAGAAAATTTTCACAAAATACAGAATTCTAGATGGGCCACTACTTTCCTTTGCCCTTTAAATCTACGGTCTTCTCATTTTCACTGCTGGCTTTCAAATTCAGTCATACTTATGATTGCTGCTCCTTTGAAGGTAATCGTCTTTTGTGGGGCTGCTTTTGTGATTCTCATTATTGTTTCAAAAGTTTGAGTAGGGTGAGTATAGGTATATTTTCGTCATTTTTTGTGTTTTAACCTGTGGCTTTATTTCCTTTATCATATTTGGAAATTCTTAGCCAGTGTCTTTTCAAATACTGCTTCTGCATCATCCTTTTATTTCTACTCCTACAACTAAAATTATACATCCGTTAGAACTTTCCATCATAGACCTTACCTCTTTTAAGTTTTCTTTTCTATCTTTCTACCCTTTTGTCTCTCTGTGCTTTATTCTGGCTATTTTCCACTAACTAACATTATCTCTTCATCTGTATCTATTTAATAAAATCTAATTGAATTCTGTATTAGTGAAGTAAAACATACACTAAAGTGTATAAATCTTAAGCATAAAACCTGTAAAATGATGTTGGATACCTTGCAATATGCAATATGCTTACTGACCTCTCAGCCGTTTTTTTGGAATCAGCAGAACCTCCAGGGGAAGTGTAACTACAAATGCTAAGCTTACCATTCTGGTTTCCTTCCTCTCTCAGATCTTACTTTTATACTTTCTCCAGATATTCTGTTCTCAGAGAAAGCCTTTATTTGTAACACCTTGTCTAAAAATTGCTAGAGGTAGAAAATTCCTCTATTTAATTTCTAGACCAGTGAATTAGACAAATACATGATGAAATAGTTATTTCATCTCCAGACAACATAAACCCATGAGGAACAGCTAACAATGATTAGAGACTTAATGTCCGAAAAGACACTTTGCAACTAGAATAATATGAAGACATAAGTGGCAATTTTAAACCTTTAAATATTAGTAATCCCTTAAAGAATGTGATCAAAGTTATAGACCCAGGATAATACAATGGGTACATTTGTCAAACACATAAATATACTTTAGTGAAGCTCAAAATCCCTGAAGCTCACCCACAGGTCATATAATATCCTACAGAAGTCCAGCACAGTTAAGATAATACGTAACAATTATCAAAGTAAATTTCTAATACATTCAACTATATAACTATAGAATGAGCATTTATTTAGCCCTGAGTTTTAGTCAACAGTGTGGCATGCCTGCTTCTAAAAAGCAATTCCATTCTAAGCAATATTAAGAAATATATTCTAGAACAATGTGGTTAACAGTCCCACTACTAGAAAGCACTACCTTGCAACATTATACACAATTATGAGGGCAATATTTTAGAACAATAATTGTGTAAATTACATCTACAGAGAAAAACCAGGATGGTGAAGAAACTTGAAATCATATTATATATGGAACAAATGAAGGATATTTATCTTCTAGAAGAAAACATTTGGGGGATTCATAAATATGAAAGGATATCCTAAATAAGAACTAAATGTGATTTTCATCAGAGGGCAGAACTGAAATAAATGCATGAAAGTTACAGGGAAATCAGTTTTGAAACAATATGGGAAAAAAGATTATTCAAAGTGAGGCCTGAATTAAAAAAGAAGTTTCTATCCCAATTACTAGAGGTACTGAGCCATAGCCAACCAGCCACTTTCCAGAAATACTGTAGAAAATTTATGTCTGAGTAGAAAATTAAATTATGTATCCCCCCCTAAGGTTTCACTTAAGAGTAAGATTCATGTATCATTTTTTTAAAAGATTCTATTTATTTGAAAGAAAGAGAGAGCGTGAGCAGAGGCAAGTAGACTCCCCGTTGAGCTGGGAGTCCGATGTGGGGCTATATACCCCAGGACCCCGAGATCATAACCTGAGCCGAAGTCAGATGCTTAGATGACTGAGCCATTCAGGTGCCCCTCATGAGTCTATTTTTTAGGTAATTCAAAAAAAAGAAACAATTGCTATTTATTTTCACCTTAAATACTTCACTTCTTTGAATACGACTTTTTTTCCCAAATGAATATACATAGGATTTAAAACAATAAGTATTTCCAGACAAAATATTAACAAAGTGCAATGACATAAAGAAAAAATTTTTTTTCATTAGATCAAAGTTTAAAGGCAAAGACAAAATAAATGAAATTTACAAAAACCAAGATACCTGTTTTCTCTTACTTGTTGCCTCATCTTTTCATCCTTTAGACTTTGATGTTTTAGTTTCGCCAATTCCATAGCCAATTTTTCTTCTTGTTCGAGCTGGAGTTTCCTCAATCTTTTGTTTTCTTCTGCCTGAATTTTTTTTTTTAAAGTAACTTCAGTTATTTGTCCACCAGAATCAGATGTTTTTCATCAAAGCTCCAGAGCAACAAACATTTGTGTTTTATTTTAAAATACAAAACACTATTTCAGTAAGTGCTTTTCCAAACATTTTACCCTGGAAAATTTTAATCAATAGTAAGAAGAATATTAAAATATACGCTCAGCTAGCCATCACTCACTTTCAATAACTATCATAATTTTCTAATCTTCTTTCTCTACTCTTCTACTCCAATTTCATTTTTTCCTCTGTTCTTTTCTGCTAGACTTTTAAAACATAGGCTAGATAGGTCATTACCATGTAAACAATTCAGTGTTGATTTCTATCTGAAAAGAATTTAATTTTATGTAACCAACCATGCCTTTACCATGCCCAAACAGTAATTCCTTAGTAAGGTCTAATGCCTTGACCATTTTCAAGTTCTCCCAATTGTCTCAAAGATACTTTTTGTTTGCTTTTTCAAATAAAAATCCAAACAAGTGCCACATATTGCATCTAGCTATTATTTCTCTTATGTCTCTTTCATTCCGTAACCGTCGTCCCATATACATACTTCTTTCCTCAAACCACTGATTTGTTGTTGAAATTAGTATATGTAGCCATAGAATGTCCCAAAACATCCTAACTTTGACTGTTTCCCCAGGATACCATTCAACTTGCTTCTCTTTTGTATCTCCTGTAAAATGGTAGAAAGATCTAGAGGCTTAACTAAATTCTGTATTTAGGAAGAATAAACACATGAGAAGATGTTCAACATCATTAGCCATCCGGAAATGTGAATTAAAATGATAGATCACCACAAGCCTATTAGAATGGCTAAAATAAAAAATAGTGGCAAGGCGAATGTTGGTGAGAAACTGCATATTCCTGGGTGGGAATGTAAATTGGTAGTCCCACTCCGGAAAACAGTTCAGTAGTCTGTTATCAAGCTAACGTGCAATTACCATATGACTCGATAACTGCACTCAAGCATTTAGCCCAGAGAAATGAAAACTTATGTTTATTTAAGATCCTGTACCCAATGTCTACCGCAGATTCATTCAAAACAGCCAATACTGGAAAAAGACATACCTCAACACGTGACTAGGCAGATAACCTGTGGTACCTCCATACCACGGAAAGCACTCAGCAACAACAGGGAATCAAGTATTGACACTAGCAATAACCTGGATGAATTCCTAGGAATTAAGCTGAGTGAAAACAATCCAATCCCAAAAGGTTATAGATTGTCTGATCCCATTTATATAATGTTCTTGGAACATGTTCTTTATTTTAAAATTGAGCTTTAATTCCCATAGCATAAATTCACTTTTCACAATTCATAACTCAGTGGTTTTTTAGTATATTCACAGTGTTGCACAACAATCATCACTATCTAGTTTCAGGACTGTTTTGAACAGACTATTTTTTGGAGCAGTTTTGGGTTCACAGCAAAACTCAGCAGAATTAACAGAGTTCCCATATACCTGCTGCACACACACACACACACACAGCCCCGCCTCACTATCAATACCCCCCACCAAGTGGTACGTTTGTTATGATCAACTAACCTACATCGACCCAATCACCCAAAGTACATGGTTTACAGTAGGTTTAACTTGGCAGTATATTCTGTGGGTATGAGAAACATTTAAGGACACGTATCTACCATTAGAGTTCTCATACACAGTACTTTCACTGCCCTAAAAAATCCTCTGCCCTGCCTATTCATCCTTCCCTCCCCCAAATCCCTGACATCCTCTGATCTCTTTACAATCCCTACAATTTCACCTTTTCCAGGTTGGTATACAGTCGGAGTCATGCAGTCTGAAGGCTTTTCAGGTTGGCTTCACTTAGTAATACACATGTAAGGTTTCTCCATGTCTCTTTCATGGCTTGATGGTGCATTTCTTTTAGCACAGAATAATATTCGATAGTCCGGATTATTGATCCATTCGTATACTAAAGGACATCTTAGTAGTTTACAAGTTTGGACAATTATGAATAAAGCTGCTATGAACATCTATGTGCGGGATTTTGCATGTGTGTGTATAAGTTTTTAACATTACAGCATGGTTTCCTCACCCCCCAGAAAAACTCCATATCTGTTAGCCGTCACTCACCAGTCCACCTACCTCCTAGCCTCTGGCAACCACTAATCTACTTTCTGTCTCTATGGATTTGCTATTCTAGACATTTCATTTAAATGAAATCATACAATCTTTGACGTGTGGCTTCTTTCACTTAGTGTAACTTTTTCAAGGTTCAACCATGTTGCAGCATGTATCGGAACTTCATTCCCTTTTGTGTCGGTATGATACTCACTATATGGATAGAACACATGTGGTCTGTCCAGGAATCAGCTGATGGGCACTTGCGTCATGGTCAACAGCCAACTTCCAGCTATTGTGAATAGTATTGCTTTGAATATTCATGTACAAGCTCTTGTGTGAACATGTTTTCAGTAGTCTTGGCCGTATGTTTAGGAGCAAATCACTGGGTCACATAGCAATTGCATTTAACTTTTTGAGGAACTGCCCGACAACTTTCCACAACCACCACAGCATCTTCCACTTCCAACAGCAATGTACAAGGCTTCCAGATTCTCTACCTCTTCATCAACATTTAATGTCCTTTTTAAATTTTTATTTATTTGACAGAGAGCAATCACAAGTAGGCAGAGCGGCAGGCAGAGAGAGAGGGAAGCAGGCTCCCCGCAGAGCAGAGAGCCCGATGTGGGGCTCGATCCCAGGACCCTGAGATCATGACCTGAGCCGAAGGCAGAGGCTTTAACCCACTGAGACACCCAGGCGCCCCTCCTTTTTAAATTTTTAAAAATTATATAGCATGGGGCACCTGGGTGGCTCAGTGGATTAAACCTCTGCCTTTGGCTCAGGTCATGATCCCAGGGTCCTAGGATTGAGCCCCGCATCAGGCTCTCTGCTCAGCAGGGCACCTGCTTTCCCCCTCTCTCTGCCTGCCTCTCTGCCTACTTGTGATCTCTATCAAATAAATAAATAAAATCTTTTTTAAAAATCTTAAAAAAAAAAATAGAGAGCGCGAGCGCACATGCGCGCAATCTTCATGGTTATGAAGAGGCACCTAACTGATTTTGATTTGCATCTCCCTAATGACTAAGGATGTTGGCATCTTTTTTATGCTTATGGTCCATTTGTATGTCTTCTTTGGAGAAATGGCTATTGAAATAATTTACCCATTAAGGGATTTTTTTTGGTCTCTTATTGTTGAGTCGTACAGATAACATTCTTGAAATGACAATATTAATGGTTGCTGGAGTCGGGGATGAGGTAGGTGTATCCAAGAAAGAGATGATGATGTTTATGAAAGGACAAAATGAGGGATCCTTGTAATGGAACTCCCCCGGACCTTGATTGTGGTGTTGGATATACAAACATCACATGTGATACACTGTACAGAACTAAACACACACACACACACATGAGCACAACTAAAAGGGAAATCTGAACAAAGCGGGAGGACTGTGTCATTGCTGATGTCTTGCTTCTGATATTATACTATAGCTTTGCAAGGTGTGCCGTTAGGAAAATTAGGTACGGGGTATACTGGGACTCTCTGTATTATTATTGACAACTGCAGATGACTCCATAATTATCTAAATAATAATTTCAATTAACAAAAAGCAACTGCAAGTACGGGTGATAACACAAAGCAGCTGGAATTCTCATACATTACTTGAGGAAATGCAAAATAAAGCAACACCTTTGCAAAATGGTTTGGCAGTTTCTCACCAAATGAAGCAAACACCTACCATATGACCCAACCATCCTATTCCCAGATATCTGTCCAAGAGAAATAAAAATTTGCATTCATATTAAAGTTTGTAATAAAAGCTCATAGCAACTTCAGTCGCAGTTGCCATAAACTGGAAACAACATGGATTTTTTTCAACACGCAGATGGATAAACAACTGGTACATCACGATATTAGAATATGACCATACCACTCAGCACTAAAAGGAGTAATTCATGCAACAACGTGGAATCTTACATTTGGTTTGCTAAGTGAAAGAAGTGAGACCCAAAAGGTGACATATTGCATAATCCAATAATATGACACTATGGAAAAGATGAACCTACTGGGACAAAAAAGAAATCAGTGGTTTCCAGGGACTGGGGAAAGGGGTAAGTGAGTGGCTGACTACAAAGGAGCAGCATGCAGGGACTTTTGAGGTGACAGAATTGTTTGCATGACACTGTGATGGTAGAAACTGAAATCTATTCATTTGTCAAAATCCACAGTATATATCAAAGAGAATAATTTTATAACATGCAAATTTAAAAAGAAATCAATCATTATATTCATACCATGCACTACTACTCAGTAATAAAAAAGAATTAACTATTGATAAATAGTCATCCAACAACTTGGATGACTCTCCAAAGCATTATGCTGAGTGGAAGAAACCTTCTCTAAAGGTCACAGACATAATTCCACACATGTATGGATTCACACATGATTACATTTATGTAACAGTCTTGAAAGAACAAAATTATACAGATGGAAAACAAATCAGACATAGTGGGGGCTAAAGGAAGTATATGGCTACAGTGGGGCAGCATGAAATGAGGTCTTGGTGGTGATGGAATGGTTCTGTATCTTGAATGACATGGCAGTCACACAAATCTACACATGTGCTAAATAACAGAGGTATACACGCATATTGTACAACTGTCATTTTCTAAGGTTTGATATTATACTACAGTTATGCAAGATGTAGCCACTGGGGGAAGCTTCTGTGTAAGGGCACAGTGGACCTCTCATACTGTTGTTGCAATTTTCCAAGAATTTGTAATTATTTCAACACAAAAAAATTTAAAGAAATCAACTAGATGTGGGGGGAATAAGAGAACACAGACTATGTCAAAATAATTGTATTAAAAATCAGAGGGTCCAAAATGGCAGCATAGGAAGATCCTGAACTCATCTCTCATGGATGCACAAAATCTATAGCTACATATGGATTATTTCTGTAGGAAGGCTGACAATATTGCCTCCATCTTTGGCCCTCCATCTTTCATGGTTGCTCAAAGACCTCTCTTGGGGCTACGTGTTCTGGACCCTTAGAAATGAATATATATACCTTAGAAATGTCCAGAAAGGCTAAGAAGCTATTAGAGATAACATAGTCTTTCCCTTTTCTGATGAACAGGTGGGGCCACCTGATCTAATTAAAAATTAGCTGTCAATTAGATGCATACACGCCCTCTGAGGTGTGTGTGAACCCTTTGATCTTACAGTGCCCTTCTATGTGCCCTTTGCTCTTAAAAAAATTTATGGACCAAGGTGGATTTGGCAGAGAATAACTATGCAGTTGCTATGACTAGTCCTCCATCCAAATCCCCCTTCAGTAAGTTACCTCAAATCAAACTGCATAAACTGGATGGAGTGGCCTACTTCATTTTCAGTCTCAAAGTGCCTTCTCACTTTGGGGGACACTTTATGTCTCTCCTGCATCTTCTAACAATTTCTTTCTGAAAAGGATCTGAAAACTAAAGAACTGCTTCCCTACAAGAAAAGATAAAAGGACCACATGGAGAGGGGTAAAGGGACAGAGACATGGTCTTGGCAAAAAACAAAAACAAAAAACCCACCTCCTATAGGCAGGGAGACACAGTAGAGAGGGACCTCACCAGTCCAGCACTTCTGCTACAGGAGTGAGGGGTTGCTGCTCACATTAGGAACCCCAACATTGGGACGCCTGGGTGGCTCAGTTGGTTGGACGACTGCCTTCGGCTCAGGTCGTGATCCCGGGGTCCCGGGATCGAGTCCCACATCGGGCTCCCAGCTCCATGGGGAGTCTGCTTCTCCCTCTGACCTTCTCCTTGCTCATGCTCTCTCTCACTGTCTCTCTCTCAAATAAATAAATAAAAAATCTTAAAAAAAAAAAGGAACCCCAACATTTCAGAGCTGCACAAAAAATGTCTGGTTTAGAAAACAAAGAGGGCTGACATCCAAGGGACCCAAAGTACTATGGGAAACTGAGACTCTCCTTTTAAAGATCCACTTGCAGTCTCACTCATCCCAGAATCAAGCACAAAAACACCAATTTGAAAATCCTCTGGTGTTTATGTAAAGGAAATTCATTTGCTGGTCTGGGGGAATCTGCTCAAGAAGCAAGGGACAGTTGGTGCTCTAGCAGGGATGGAGGCAAGGCAGACAGACTCCTTCTGTGTGCTCTCTACCATTCCCCCCAGAGTAGGAGGGCACGGGCGCTGCACCGTCCCACCACCTCACTGAGGCTGCTGAGCGCAAGTGGTCTCAGCACTGTCCCAGGCTGGACAGTGGGGGCAGTCATAGCATCCCCTAACTCCCTGGCCGGGGCTGACAAGTAGGAGCAGTCGTGGCATTCTCCTACCACCAACCTGGGGCCAGTATAGGCACAGATACAGGGCGCTCTCCCGCAGTAATCACTGAAGCCTTCGAACACCTGCAGTTCAGGCATCTTCCCACTGCCTTGCTGAAGCTGGCGAGTGCCGCTTTTGGGGCAGAAGCATGTCAAGTACACCAGGGATGCCCCTTGTTCACCAGGCCACCAGGGCCGAGGGGCTGGAGTTTCTGAGCTCCAAGGACTGTAACAATCAGTAAGATAGTACTTGGCAGGCCAACACCCTCAGCGCACTGCACAGACCGCCGAATGAAAGACTCACCTAGTCTCCCTCTGAAAAAGGCTGGAGTTCCAGCCTAACAAACAGCCTTCAGGTTTCCCACACAAGCCAAAGCTATGAAGGCACTCCCCCAGGGATCATAAATGGGGAGACATTATGATCGCGCATCCCCCTGGCTCACTGCAGCTCAACAAGACCTCCCAGAAAGGAGCTTATATTCTCTTCTGGAGTCCTGAGTTTTGCAACTGTTGCCCAGGGCACACCTCCGTCTCTAAACCTGGAGGCCAGCAGGGTTTACAACTGTGGCCCCACAGGACTGTATATATTTGCATATATTAAAAGCTGCTGCCTGAGAGTCTGGCTTCCATTCAGCCTGAAATTAGGTGCTGAATAAGATTCCTCCCCCTTGGAAGACTGGCAGGTCTTGACACACCCTCAACAACAGAGAGATATCAAGAATAAATCAGGCTATTTGGACAATGACAAAGGTTCAAGAGACAACCAAGAACTAATCAATGGTGAATGAGAAGTTTCACCACCTACATAAGTCCACTTCTTCAAGACTGAAAGAAGTAGCTGTTTTGCCTAATACAGGGAAACAAACACAGCCAAACAATACACAGAAACAGGGAAATATGTTTCAAGTGAAAGAGTAAGATGAAACATCAGAAAAATACCTTAATGACACAGAGATAAGTAATTTACTGGATAAAAAATACAAAGTAATAGGCATAATGATGCTCAGTGAACTCAGGAGAAGAATGAACAGTGAGAACTTTAACAAAGAGATATAAAATACAAGAAAGTATAAAACAGAAATCAGAGCCAAAGGATATAATAACTGAACTGAAAAATACACTGGGGGATTCTACAGCAGACTGGATAAAACAGAAGAACAGCTCAGAGAGCTGGAAAACAAAGCACCGGAATTCACCCAGACAGAGCAGCAAAAAGAAAAAGGAATTCTAAAAAACTGAAGATAAATTAAGAGATCTATGAGACGACGTCAAGTGAAATAGTATTTGCATTACAGGGTTCCCAACAGAAATGAAAGAGGAAAGGGGGAGAAAACTTATTTGAAGAAATAATGGCTGAAAACTTACCTAACCTAGGGAAGGAGACAGACATCCTGGTCTGGAAAGCCCAGAGAGTTCCAAATAAAATGAACGCAAATAGATCCACACCAAGACATATTATAATTAAAATGTCAGAAGTTAAAAAGAAAACTTAAAAGCAATATAAGCCATCTGTTACATATTAAACAAAACCAAAACCCACAAGGCAGACTGCTCAACAAAAACTGTGCAGGCCAAGAAGGGAGTGACATGACATACTCAAAGTGCTGAAAGGAAAAAACTTCCAACCAAGAATACTCTACCCAGCAAGTTAACACTCAGAAGTGAAGGAGAGGGAGTTTTTCAGATAAGCAAATGCTAAAGGAGTTCAGCACCACTAAATGGTTTTTCAAGAAATGTTAAAGGGACCTTTAAAAGAAAAGAAACGGTATTAACAAGAAAACATATGAAAGTAAAAATCTCTCTGGAAAGGTAAAAATGTAGTGAAGGTGGTGGATAAATCAACTTATAAAGCTAGTATGAAAAGACAAAAATAGTAAAATAAACTAAAACTACAATAATTAAAGGATACATAAAATAAGGGGTAAAAAGTGACATCAAAACATAAAATGTGGGGCACCGGGACGCCCAGGTGGCTCAGTCACTTAAGTGTCTGCCTTCATCCCAGATCATGATCTCGGGGTCCTGGGATCAAGCCCCATGTCGGGGTCCCTGCTCGGTGGGGAGTCTCCTTCACCCTCTGCTTCTGACCTCCCTCCCCTGCTTGTGCTCTCATTCTGTCTCTCTCAAATAAATAAATAAAATTTAAAAAAAAAAAATGTGGGGCGCCTGGGTGGCTCAGTGGGTTAAAGCCTCTGCCTTCAGCTCGGGTCATGATCCCAGGGTCCTGGGATTGAGCCCCACATCGGGCTCTCTGCTCAGCGGGAAGCCTGCTTCCTCCTCTCTCTCTGCCTGCTGCTCTGCCTACTTGTGATCTCTCTCTCTGTCAAATAAAAAATTAAATCTTTAAAAAAAATTAAAAAAAAAACAAAATTTTGGGGGTGTGGTAAAAACAGAGTTTTGGATGAGTTCAAGTTTAATTTGGTATCAAGCTGAAATAGACTGTTCTAGTCATAGGATGTTACATATGTTATAAACATAGATTAGCCCATGGTAACCACAAAGCAAAAACTTACAGAAAATAAAAGAAAATGAGAAAGGAATCTAAACACAACACTAAAGAAAGACAACAAACCATAAGGGAAACAATATCCATGGGAAAGTAAGGAAAACTGAAATAGCTATACTCATATCAAACACAATAAGCTTTAAAACAAAGACTAATAAAAGACAAAGAAGGGCATTACATAATGATAAAGGGGTCAATGAAGCAAGAAGATGTAAAGTTCATAAGTATATATGTACCCAATATAGGACCACCAAAATATATAAAGAAAATATTAATACATTGAAAGGGGGGAAATTGACAGCAATACAGTAATGATAGGAAACTTTAACACCTTACTTACATCATCTGACAGAAATAAGAAAATCAGTAAGGAAACATCAGCCTTAAATAACACCTTAGACCAGGTGGACCTAATAGATATATACAGAACATTTCATCCAAAAGCAGCAGAACACACATTCTTCTCAAGTACACATGGAACACTTTCCAGGATAGATCACATGTTAGCCCACAAAAAAAAGTCTCAATAAATTCAAGATTGATATCATATCAAGCACCTTTTCCACCACAATGGTATAAACTAGAAATCAACACCAAGAAGAAAACTGGAAAACCAGAGGCAGACTACCACGTTGTGGAGAGGATCATGTGGCAGGCAATGTCAGCAATCTCTCAGAGATGTGGGCCTCAGTCTTACAACTACGAGAACATGAATTCTGCCAACTTAAATAAGCTTAGAAGATTTGGTGAGAATGCACTCTAGACAACACCTGGATTTCAGCCCTGTGAGGCAAAGCAGTCAATCCAATGACATACCATGTCTAGATTTCTGATCTACAGAAACTGTGGGGTAATAAACATTTTTAGCCACTAGATTTGTGGTAATTTGTTAAACAGCCACAGAAAACTAATACAATAAATGAACTGTAGTCTTTAAAATTGTCAAGGTCATGAAAGACCGAAAAAAGTAAAAAACTTTTACAGATTGGAGGAGACTAAGGAGACAAGGCAACTAAAGGCAGTTTGTATTCTTGGAACAAAAAACAGAAGTTAATGGGAAAAACTGAAGAGATCTGAATAAATCCTATAGTAAAACATATTGTACCAAGGCTAATTTCTTCATTTTGATAATTCTTCTATGATTATGTAAGATTTTAACATAAAGGGAAACCAGGTAAAGGGTATACAGGAATTCTCTATACAATTTTTTGCAACTCCATTATAAATCTAAATTTATCTAAGAAATTGTCTCTAAATATTATTTCCACTAGACAATAATAGAGCTCTTTGATATGACAACTGACTCTAGGTGTGAAGCAAGAAATTCACAAGATGAGCCTTGCATTAGCCAGAGAAAAATAAATAGGATAATTAGTCAGCTCAAGTGATCCCAAGATCTGAAGGGTGAGTCATGAAGCCTGAGACCCAGGAGAGTGGTTTAGCTCTGGTCTAAGCAGAAAAGCCTGAGAAATAAGAGAACCAATGGTGTAGTTCCTGTCTGAAGGCTGACAGGCTTGAAATTCAAAACAAGCTGATACTTCAGTTCAAGTATGAAGACAGGAAAAAAGCTGAAGTCCCGATTAGAAGGCAGTCAGGAAGGAGGAAGGAGCAGTTTCCTTTTATTCAGCCATTTTGTCCTATTCAGGCCTTCATCTGATCAGATGAGACCCACTCACATTAGAGAGAACAATCTGCTTTACTCACTGTGCCAATTTAAATGTTAATCTCATCCCAAAACACCCAGGATAATGTCTGACCAACTCTCTGGGCACCACATGGCCCAGTGAAAGTCAACACACAAAATTAACCATCACTAGCCCAGGCATTTTGTTCTGACAGAAAGGAAGGAAGCTATCACAGATTAAAGGAATCTTGTTAAAAGGTCACAAAACCAATAAAGGCATCCATTGGCCAAAAATGGGACAATTTGAGCATCAAAAATAATAATAAAGGTAATTAATTCAAGTATTAAAGACCCATGAATCCATAAAGATTTTTTACAAAAAGAAAATTCAAAAACTAAAGAAAACTTTTAAGAACAACATTGACAGACACAATGGAAGTGACCAGAGCACCAACTCTGAAAGTTAAGTATATGTCTCCCTTTCCAGTAATAACTATATTTCAGGTACCAAATAATCCTAGTTGTTGCGGGAAAGTTCTTTACACAGGAATTTCAGCTAATCAAATGTGAAAGGAATAACAAAATTAGAAAATCAGTGTTTTGCAACCCCTAATGAAAGGAAAGATTCATTGGTAAAACCACAGGTGAAAGGTTCATCAGGAATTTTACAGCAGAGGAACCAGAATGCCTCACCAGAGGTACTAGAATGTACATGTTTATCAACACTAGCATCACTACAAATGGACCAAGCAGACACATCATGTGCCTGCAGATGTGGTACAATATCAAGCATAGCATCACCTATGGAGTGATTGCCAGAAAGTTCTACCTAAATCTAATCATGCCTTTAGGATTAACTTCCATTTTGAAAAAAATGTAGACGTTAGGGAAACAAATTAAATGAACAAAGGAGAAAGCAAACAGGCAAATTCAGAATATGGGATATCAAAAAACAGCTGGCCTACTTTAACAAGTTAGAAACATGAAGTTAAAAAAAAATAAAAGGATGGGGGTGCCTGGGTGGCTCAGTCAGTTAAGCATCTGACTCTTCACTTCCGCTCAGGTCATGATCTCAGGGTTGTAAGATAGAGCCCCATATCAGTTCTGCACTAGGCATGGAGCCTGCTTAAGATTCTCTCTAACCTCTTCCCTCTGTCCCTCCCCCCAGCCTCTTTCTCCCACTCTTAAAAAAAGAAGAGGGCAGGACCGTTTTAGATTAAGAGGTACCTAGCAGACATAACAACCAAATATACTGTATGAACCTTATTTGGATCCTGATTAAAACAAACCAACTGTTAAAACAGATTTTGACACAATCATAAAACGTTGATTATGGAATGGCATTAAACAATACCTAGAATTTACTGTTAATTTTAGTAGTTGAGATGGTGGTATTATTCTACCACTATGTAAGAAAGTATCTTTATTTTGTAAGATGCATACTGAAGTATACATGAAAGAGGTGATATGATATCTGGGATTTTCTTTAAAATTAAAGAAAAAAGTAAGAGTAAAAAGTAAAAAGAGTAAAAAGAGTAAAAAGAGTAAAAAGTAGAGGAAAATATCTAATCCCTAGGATCTTATTGCTCAGAGTTGAAAAATCATGTCTAAGCCTTATGAATTTGGAACTCAGAGGAATGGATACCACTTTTAAAAAGTTGCTTTTGCTATTCCTCACAATATCCTACAAAATGTTGAATATACAGCAGGAACTTGAAAAATTCTGAAATATCAGAGAAACTTTCATTTAAGAGAACTCATTTCTAATTGGTTTCCCTTTTTTACCACCCTCATTCTTTAAAATATTTAGAAGTTTCCACGAAAAAATTATCTCCATATTTTAGGAATTATATAGATACTGTACTTGAATTCTTCAAGGCAGTATTTCAAAATCAAAAATAAGTAAATCATACCTAATACATACATGTTCACTTTCTACCACTGAATAATGTACATGTTTAATCTCAATAAATTCAAAAAAGGTACTCTTAAATTTTTGTCTTTCGAATTTTATGGAAAGTAGCCGAATTTTACTTATATGAACAAAACTGTGGAAGTCAGTAATTATGGATTTCATGTTTATGAAAAAAAATTAAACAACAACAAAAAAAAGTTGAGTCTTACTGTTACAGGCACTATTCCAAGTGCTTTGCATGTAGTGACTCATTAATTATTAAAACTCCTACAAAACGGATACGATTATAATTGCCATTTTATAGAGAAGGCAGAAAAGTAAAGTCACTTTACCCAGGGCTCCAGAGCATGCTTACATACAGCCGTACTAGGATTTAAAGTCATACAGTCTAACTCCAAAACCCAGCTCTTTACCACTACATTGGTCTGACTTACGATGAGTCATCTTGTACCTGATCTTATTATCTACTCAATTCCAGCATCAGCAGCTGGTTTTCATCATTTCCAACGAAAAAATGAAGAAAAAAAGTCAATGAATAGTAAAATGTACCTTTTGAATGGCCTCTTCCATATCCAACTCAAATTGTTCATCCTGTAATAATCTGAGGAATCTCTTGCGCTCCACGAGGTCATCACTTTCATTCTGTACCATTTGGTCCCTGATTTGATTGTGTATCTTTCTTACGGACTGGACATGTAGTTGTTTGCAGTAATTTGTATCTACTTGTTTCTGATGCCTTTCACTGAAGCTCAAAGTTCGCCTTCTAGAAGCCTATAATGGGGGAAAAAAGTACTCATACTTTGGTATTCCAATATCTAATTTTTAGAAGTATACCGCTGCAAGCCCCTGGTACAAAAATAGATAACAGAATAAACAAAGGGCCCTTGGCTTCCTTCCTAAATTCAGAGAAATGTAACACAATAAAAAAGTACATATGGCAGATAAACATAATTGATATATCAATAAATTACTTTTATTATTCCCCATCTTATAGATGAGACATGAAAAGTAAAAGCAACTTTACCCAAGTTTCCTCGGCTTAAATAAATAACAGTACTAGTATTCAAAGACACGCAGGTGAGCTCTATAGACCTAGCTCTTTACCACAACACACCGAATTCCTCTCCTCATTCCCCGCTACACACCGCCATCCCCCACTCCCCAGCCTCCTTTACCCCTTGGCCTGAAAGTATCATTCAGAAAGAAGCTGGTCAGGTTTTCCTAATACAGATTTAACAGGTCAACCTGCTGCTACCTAATTCATCTGCTCTCTCCTGGACTTTCTTCCCCACTTATTTGTTCAAGGTTCTTAATCTTTTCCCAAATTTCCAGAAATATGGCAAAAAAAAAAAAAAATGGGGGGGTGCCAAACAAAATTTTCATCAGGCAGATCTAATAGAGTCTGGGGAAAATTTGAAAAAGGCTGGAAGCCACCGGGAGCGTTGCTTAAACAATAGCACATGAGGCTTCTGAAAGCAAATTGAACAAGCTCTCCCACTTAATTCTCCGATTAGGCACTCCAAATCCTATTTTTAGATGCATCCGGCTCTAAACTACAATTAAATCAATAGATAAACAAATAGTTTCGAACCCCCGACAGGCTCACCATCTTGGCGGAGGAAAATCCCGCTCTGAGGATCCAGCCGCCACCACCGCTCGCTGCAAAAGCGATGGCTGGCTGAGAGCTCCGATGTTTACGAGGTTTCCTGGCAACTGCCGCCTCCCTAGAGAGCGCCCGGCCCACCTGCGCAGGGTGCGGTCTCCCATTGGGCGCAGAAAGAGCCAATCGACACTGAGCTTCTTGGGAGGCTGGCTGGGAGGCTACTTCTCCAGCTCGAAGAGACAGGCGGGAAGTTCGGATCCCGTATCGTGGCACAAGCGCTTTGCAGCACAAGCGGCTGAATTCTGTGATTTGGGTGGGGCTGGGAGTCAAGGGGAGGTCTGTGGAAACTGTTTACACAGAAATACGCAAACTCCTGTCTAGTACATCGTGCCAAAGTACTTTCTACTCAGAACATCCTGTGCCCTCAATGCCCATTCTGCCTGTGTTGAGGGCTGGCTTCATCTCTAGCAGGAGGAGGCACGGTCACCGTCCCTCTAGATAGGTAATTGTGAGACTTTTTGGGTAGCGTGTACTTGCAGCCGCCTTCACCTCAACCCCCGACAGATGTTGGTAAACTCTGGTAATAAAATGTATGGGTCACTGGGACACTGGGACGCTCTGCAGTGGAATACATAATCCAGGTGCCAGTGAGGCAGATAGATGGTGGCAGCAGTGATCAAGTTTATTTCATTGGCCGGTAAACGCTAAAGTCCATTTAAAATGGAAGCATTTAAGAATAGGAATGAGTCAGGGAAATTAGTAAAATAAATTCATTTTAGAGAGGACAGAGAAATCCCTTAAAAACAACAACACAGGGGCACCTGGGTGGCTCAGTGGATTAAAGCCTCTGCCTTCAGCTCAGGTCATGATCCCGAGGTGCTGGGATGGAGCCCCACATCAGCTCTCTGCTCAGTGGGGAGCCTGCTTCCCTTCCTCTCTCTGCCTGCCTCTCTGCCTACTTGTGATCTCTGCCAAATAAATAAAATCTTAAAAGCAACAACAACAACACAATTAAAGGTAGTGTGAGAACCTGACTTAGTTCGTGTTACCTGATTTGAAGTTCACCATGGGCAGCAATATGTCTGCTTCACCATCACTAGCCGTCAGGGAGATACAAATCAAAACCACATTGAGATACCACCTTACACCAGTTAGAATGGCCAAAATTAGCGAGACAGGAAACAACGTGTGTTGGAGAGGATGTGGAGAAAGGGGAACCCTCTTACACTGTTGGTGGGAATGCAAGTTGGTGCAGCCACTTTGGAGAACAGTGTGGAGATTCCTCAAGAAATTAAAAATAGAGCTTCCCTATGACCCTACAATTGCACTACTGGGTATTTACCCCGAAGATACAGATGTAGTGAAAAGAAGGGCCGTCTGTACCCCAGTGTTTATAGCAGCAATGACCACGGTCGCCAAACTGTGGAAAGAACCAAGATGCCCTTCAACGGACGAATGGATAAGGAAGATGTGGTCCATATACACTATGGAGTATTATGCCTCCATCAGAAAGGATGAATACCCAACTTTTGTAGCAACATGGATGGGACTGGAAGACATTATGCTGAGTGAAATAAGTCGAGCAGAGAAAGTCAATTATCATATGGTTTCACTTATTTGTGGAGCATAACAAATAACATGGAGGACATGGGGAGATGGAGAGGAGAATGGAGTTGAAGGAAATTGGAAGGGGAGGTGAACCATGAGAAACTACGGACTCTGAAAAACAACCTGAGGGTCTTGAAGGGGCTGGGGGTGGGAGGTTAGGGGAACAAGGTGGTGGGTCTTAGGGAGGGCACGTTTTGCATGGAGCACTGGGTGTGGTGCAAAAACAATGAATACTGTTACGCTGAAAAGAAATTTAAAAAAAAAAGATTAAAAACCAAAAGAACTTCCAGTTTTAGCTCCAAAATGTAAACACTTGATGTTATCCCTTCCCTCCTCACTACCAGAAGAAGCTGAACAAACTAAAAACTAAAATTTTTCTTGGAGTCATCACAGAACTGAGGTAACAGGACACACCACAACCCTGAAGTCTGGAGGGATGAGAGGAGTCATATCCGAGACCCACTTACTTAGAGCAGAAGTCTCTGAAGCCATAATGGACGAATACTTGAATGGTAATTTTGATGAACTCCTGGAGACTGGGTGGGGCTAGTGTGAGTAAAGCTCCTGGAGACTGCAGTCTTGGGAGGCACCAACACTTCCATGGGTTTTGTTTCCAGGAACTCCAGCAAGTTCTCACCATGAAAAACCAAGAAAGATCTCTTGTGGCTCTAGCAGGGGGATAAGATTAATAATTACTGTCAAATACATCCAGAGCCTTCTCCTTAATAAAGGCCTACTTTCCAGAAGAAAAGACTTTAGCAAAGCCATATCCCACCCAGGGCAAGGACAGTTCTCTGACCACAGCGTCCTCCAGCCTTTCTGTCTCTTGCAAGTAGAGAGAAGGGAGGTAAGAAACACTTGTGAAGGTCACAGGACACTAAAAGAGGTTTAATGTTAAATGATAGAATACTCTTCTTCCCACACTTTCCCACTGCACCAACAGTGCTTCCATATAATAACAGTTAAGGATAGCTGCAAGGACTGCAAACACACACTAACAAGGAATGTTTAGAGAAATCCAAAGACAGGGGCGCTTGGGTGGCTCAGTGGGTTAAGCCACTGCCTTCGGCTCAGGTCATGATCTCAGGGTCCTGGGATCAAGCCCCACATCGGGCTCTCTGCTCAGCAGGGAGCCTGTTTCCCCTGCTCTCTCTGCCTGTCTCTCTACCAACTTGTGATCTCTCTCTGTCAAATAAATAAAATCTTAAAAAAAAAAAAGAAAGAAAGAAATCCACAGACAACGGGAGACAAAAATAAAACACTAGGGGAATTAAAAGCTTCTAGAATGAAGAGCTACAGCAAATATTAAACACAACCCAACTCCTAGTCACAGAATATAAACCCTCATATCCCTATTTATCTCCATCCCTATTAACCAAGATACCACCGCCAGTTTTCAATAAAGAACAGCAAGGCTAAAGGCAAGAAAGAACTCAGTCTGCAAAGCAAAATAAGCATCAGAACTACACTGAGCTATGACACAGATTTGGAGGATTATTAAACAGTAATATAAAATCACTATGCTTAATATGTTAAAGGATCTGATGGAAAATGGGTTCAACAGATGAGTAACATAAAAAGGGAAATGGCTGGGGCGCCTGGGTGGCTCAGTGGGTTAAGCCGCTGCCTTCGGCTCAGGTCATGATCCCAGGTCCTGGGTTCAAGCCCCGCATCGGGCTTTCTGCTCAGCGGGGAGCCTGCTTCCTCCTCTCTCTCTGCCTGCCTCTCTGCCTACTTGTGATTTCTCTCTGTCGAATAAATAAATAAAATCTTTAAAAAAAAAAAAAGGGAAATGGCAACTGAAATAATCCAAAGGAAATTCTAAAAATAAGAAACAATGTAACAAATGAAGGATGCCCTTCACAGGCTTATAGGAAGGTGGACAACACTGTGGAGAGAATCAGTGAGCTTGAAGATAAGTCAAGAGACACTTCCCGAACTGAAATGCAAGGAAATTAGCAGTAAATAGATAATCCTATTGGGTTTGTGGACTTCATCTTAGAATCAAATTGTTTCCTACCTTAGAAGAGGACTGTGTGTTGGCGGGACGGGGGGGTGGGGGATGGTAATTGTTCAAGCTTCTGTATTTTGGGAGATCATATAAATCCAGTTACCACAAAAGCCAAATTGACCATACGGATACAGTGCAAAACATTCTGAAAGCATTTAATCCTGTTTGATGAGAAATGTCGACAAGAATTCTACAAAAAACATGATTTGTATATAGCTTCTTATAAAGTAGACTTTAACCAAAATTTTGCTAGCTGGGCTCTCAGAAAGAATTTTTGTTTTGGTTTGAACACTGATTAGTGCTTAGTATATCATAAGTAATAAGTAAATATTTGTTAAATGAACAAATGACTGAAATTATATTACTGATATGCACATAGGAGAAAGATCTACCCAGAAATTACTTTTAAGACAGATTGCTCTTCAGAATTTTATCAAATTTACTTATGTTTTCAAAGAGCAAACTTTTTGTTTTATTAATTTATATATATACACATGCATGTGTGTGTGTGTGTGTGTGTGTGTATAATTTGTTTGCTTCCAATCCCACTGTTTGCTGCTCTTACCATCATTATATTCTTCCCTGTTTGCTTCGGGTTTAATTTGCTCTTTTCTTTATAGTTTCATAACATGGAAGCTTAAATCTTCACTTTACACCTGTCAGAATGGCTAAAATAAAAAACACAAGAGATAACAAGTGTTGTTGAGGATGTGAAGAAGAAGGAACCTTCATGGACTGCTGGTCAGAATGCAAATTGGTGCAGCCACTATGGAAAATGGTATGGAGTTTTCTCAAAAAGATTAAAGATAGAATTACCATATAATCATATAATCCAGGACTTCTATTACTGGGTATTTTACTTAAAACAACACCACCACCACCAAAACACCAATTTAAAAAGATATAGGCCCCCCTATGCTTATTGCACATTATTTACAATAGTGAAGGTATAGAAGCAACTCAAGTGCCCATCCATAAGTGAATGGACAAAGAAGAAGTGGTATATATATGCATATACCACCTTCATGCAGCCTGACATGGGGCTCCATCTCACAACCCTGAGATCATGACCTGAGTCGAAATCAAGAGTCAGATTCTTAACCTGTTGAGCCACACAGGTGCCCCTTTTACACATTTTTTACAGTTTTTTTTTCTTGATTTTTGGTGGGTTTCATAATGTTGGATTGAATGCCAAACCTAGAGACCAAGGTAAAGCATATTTAGGCTTGGAATAAACACCCCTATTCTCCTGCTGTAACATTAGTGGAGGAGGTTGAGCCCATGTAGTCAGGAGTCGAGCTGGATTTGAACTTGGTGTTGCTATGGTTATTTTCAGTACACCGCTGTCTTCATATATCTTCCATGTTATCTTGTGCTTATGATGGGGCCTAGTTTTCCAGAAGGCTTCTCTCAATGTTCCTGGTTTACCTTCAGCTTAAGGCCTTCCCTATGTTCCTGGCATGTCAGAGACTGTCTCTCTCCACAGTCCAGCTCCCCGCCCCAACTCCACAGGAGATGGCTGCTCTTGGTGCATGGTGGGAAGAGGGGCTTCTCCGTTATTCTTGTCCAGTCCAGTGTTAGATGGGTTCTGGCAAACTAGTTGTGGGGCCTTATAAATTGGAAAAACTTTCCTTAATGGTAAGTACTCACTGTGTTTTCTTGCTGCTTTTTAAAAAAGTCTAAAACCCTTAAGCTGGGCTTTAAAGGCTTATATGTCTACCTCTTCAGGTTTCTTCTTCAAACTTCAGCCAAAATGGACTTCTTTGAGCTCCTTCCTTCCAGAAGGCCTTTGCATGTGTGGGTCTTTGCCTTAATAAGAGCGTGTGATGACCGAAACCCCACCAGTCGTCTTGTCGATGAATAATGCATGCTCTGGATGGCAGAACAGAAAAATAGAACGAGCCTCAGTTCTTCATGACCACAGAGCCCTGGGCTGCCTGACTCCTGGCCTCAAGCTGTGTCAAAGAAGAGGAAGTTCCTAATTTATCTAAGCCTGTGTCCTCTTCTTCACTCAGGATTCTACTATCATTATTAGCCAAATGCAATTCCTAACAAACCACCATCTCTGTTTAATCTCATGGGTGAAAATGATTAAGAAAATCAGAACCACCTGGGTGACTCAGTTAAGCATCTGCCTTTGGCTTAGGTCATGATCCCAGGGTCCGGGGATTGAGCCCCAAATGGGGCTCCCTGCTCAGCGGAGAAGGAGAGTCTGTTCTCCCTCTCCCCCTGCTTGTGCTTGCTCTATCAAATAAATAAATAAAATATTTTTTTAAAAAAACAAAGCTTTTTGTAGCATTAATTGCCTTTTTACATCAATATTTGATTTTATAGATTAGAAGGTAGAGTAGAAAACCTCTGATTTCCTTTCTCACATTTTCCTCCCTAATTTCTAGAAGCTATTAGCCAGTTCCCGTCCCACAGTCCCTGTGCTCTCAAAGTCTTATCACAACTTTTAATCTTAGTTTTGATTTCCAAAGTACCCATCAAACATAGTAATAACTCCCAGAGTCATGTCATTTCCACATTGGAGAAGCATGCCTTTTGTATTTTCAGATACTTCAAGAATAAAAACGTAGACAAGGCTGCAAGAACGCAAAGGCCTGACATACACCACTGCAGCAGCTTTTCTGAGGGGAACCAGATCAGCCAACTTTGAGTATGGTCAACTAGCTGCCAGTGCACTAAATATACTGATATGCTACTAATATTTCCATACCTTTCTGTGAAATTTTAATGGGAGAATTCTCCAAAAAGGCTCTATTAGAGTGTAGACACGTTAGGATTTCTTCATTTCCCTTACTTGCCTAACACAATCCAATAGACAGCTTAGCAACCAAATGACAGATTTTTTGGCTGCATACATAGATTCAGGTTAACATTTACCTGAACTGCTCACAGATCAAGAAATATAAATGTCTTAAAAACAGTAACAGGGTACAAATCTGATCATTAAATGTTTAGTTACTTGGTAAATAAATATAAGTTTTCTCATATGCAATGGACTTCTAAAACACAAATATATTTATTTTTTCAGGGAAATATTTGTAAGTAAAGACATTAATCAAATACACAAAGTATTTCATTCATCAATATATAGATTATCTGTTTAGTTAGGTAGCTAAATAAATCAATCTCATTTGCTTCTTAAAACTTGGAATTAACATTTCAGAACACCACACACGCATAAGCAATAGTTTAAGTGCATTACTAATTATCTAAATTTACCAAAATATGGCTATCACAGAGCCCTGAACATAGTATAGGTTAATAAATATACACTGAAGGGCAGACAATATTTTTAGAATGCAGTGTCTTTGAGTGTTAGGATGTTCAAAAGGATAATTCAGATGGGGAATCTAGTGTGTCAGAAGAGGGAAAAGCTTTGCATTTAGTCAGTAGAAATAAACTAAGGTGAAACCATACAGATGACCAAAAATTATGAGAGGAGAGACAAAAGAATTTTGTGGAATGGTTGGCATGCTTTTAATCACAAGAGGTGGGGTGGGGGATGTTGGAAAAATTAACAGGAGTCTGAACAGGTAGAGTTCAAGTTCTTGGTCTAAGAGTATTCACACCGCACTCCCTATTGCACTGGCAAAGGGACCCCCTACCTTAAAGTAATGGCGTTATAATGAGAACACTGTGTACTAATGAAGAAAACAGTGAAGGTAGGGGCATACACAGACAAACTAAAATGTGCAACACTCATGGGTTTTTTGTTGTTGCTTTTTTGTTGTTTGTGTTTTGTTTTGTTGCAACATTCATGTTGAAGGAAATTCTGGTGAGGAGTTTAAGGAAGATTTCTAAGTGGTAAAGACTGAGATGGTGAGGAAAAGAATACGAATCATGGGTAAAAAGGTGAACTTGAGCCTTGAAAGAACTTCTGGGAGCTGCAAACCTTTTCCTCCTCTCTCTATCCTTAAGTGATTGATCACATGGTTGCATATCAATATTATGTCTCCCGCTCTACTCATTGGCAATATTGTCTGAGAGGAACGGAAGGTACAACCTTTCCCTCTTGATGTTCTGTGTGAATTGACCTGGAAGGAAGAAAGCAGACAGCCTGCTGCTCGTTTCTAGACATAACCACTTCCCCAGGTTAGGCTTCTAGAGTAAGGGTAGATGAAGAGGACAGGTTCAGAGTATAACAGGTTTAATAGAGTAGAATTTGCTAATTCCTAATAGGGAAATGTCACGTAGCATTGGAAAGTATTTTAGCAAATGTGTACTTTCCATTATTTCTTGCTTCTCTGAGGAGCATTATTTTTTCAATTTTTTATTTTTTATTAATATATAATGTATTATTAGCCCCAGGAGTACAGGTCTGTGAATCACCAGGTTTACACACTTCACAGCACTCACTGTAGGACACACCTTCCCCAATCGGACCATTATTTCTAAAGGGAATTTTAGTTACATCTTCTTGTTTCCAGCCCACACATGGATATTGTAGAAAGATTCGACAATAATTTATGTGATTTAGTAAGGGATCGGTCAGAGAGAGAGATTTTTGGACTGAATGTTCACCTAAATTAAAGATAAATTTTATAAACTGCAACAATTAGCTGTTTTACCTGAAAAAATAGCCTAAATTTTTTAGGTAAACTTTGCTTTTTAGAACAGTTTTAGGTTTACAGAAAAGTTGATAGACTACAGAGATTTCCGTGCATCCTCCCCCAGCGCCCCCCCCCCCCCCCCCCCCGCGTACTCACACAGTCTCTGTCATTAGCATCATACATAGGTGTGGTACATTCTTTACAATTGATGAGCCAATATTGATACATTAACTGAATCCATTGTTGACATCCAGATCCCTCTATTTATTCAGGTCTATGGGTTTTAACAAATGCACAGTGTTGTGTATTCACCATTACAGTATCACACGGAATAGTTACATTGCTCAAAAAAAAATCACCTGTGGAGTGGGGGGAATCACCTGTGGACCGACTATCTATTCATCTCTCCCACCTCCCTCCCAAGCCCCTGGAAACCACTAATCTTTTCACTATCTCTGCAGTTTTTTTTTTTCTTTTCCAGAACGTCATAAAGTTGAAATCACACAGTATGCAGACTTAGCAGACTGACTTCTTTCACTTTGTTTATGCACTTAAGATTCCTACATGTGTTTTTGCAGCTTGATAGCTCATTTATTTTTATCACTAAATAATATTCCATTTTATGGCTTTAAAAAAAAACCATCATTACATTTAAAGATTCTTTTTCCTGATAAATCATTATCATAAGTGCTTTTTTTATTGTTGAGGAAGGATTTATGCCCTCCCAGCATTATTTCCCTTTGGAATTTAGCTTCTTACTCACAGGTCTAGACTAAAAGTCTTGTGTATAAAAAGGAAAGAGTTTTTCCTAATAAATGGTGGGTAAAAACAAACAAACCCCGAAATCTTGCCATTTGCAATGACGTGGATGGGACTAGAAAGTATTATGCTAAGCGAATTAAGTTAATCAGAGAAAGACAACTATCATATGATCTCTCAGATATGAGGAATTTAAGAGGGAGGGTGGGGGACCATGGGGAGAAGGGAGGGAAAAATTAAACAAGATGGGACCAGGGAGGGAGGCAAGCCATAAGAGACTCTTAATCTCACAAAATGAGGGTTGCTGGGGGGTAAGGGGGAGGGATAGGGTGGCTGGGTTATGGACGTTGGGGAGGGTATGTGCTATGTGAGTGCTGTGAATTGTGTAAGACTGATGATTCACAGACCTGTACTCCTAAAGCAAATAATACATTATATGTTAATAAAAATTTAAAAATTAAAAATCAATAATAATAATAATAGATGATGGGTTATATGATTAATATTTCTTAATAATAGTTATAACAGGATTGAATGTAACATAGTTCCTGATCTGAAATAAGGCACCTTATAGCTATACACTGTAAGTTCTAACCATACAGTAGAAATTTACAAAATTGTATTACTTTAAAAAATGAAGCAATTAAAACAAAGCAATTTTTCTTTCATTCAGAAAAATGCCCAAATCTAATCTAATTTGCTGCAGCTGGACACCACCTGCAGATGACTGTTTAAGTACTCTGAACATTACACACTTATCTTTTAAATATTGATAATGCCATTTTTCATTTCCTTGACATGAAATCCCACAGGGAATAATTATGCTAATAAACCTTAATGATTCTTGCAAATAAATGATCAAACCAAATTGCTACTGTTGATTTATATTAATGGATGCCTTTAGGATGAGATTTGCCAGTACAGTGCTGCCTCTTGAATCTCAATTCATCTTATTTAGATGAGGAGTGTACATAGTTTGTTAAGTAGATGAAGTATTTAAAATATAATGTGCTTGTGCAGTTTCCACACTTCATAATGTTCAAGCATTACCATCTTGCCTTGTGGCAAATCTGCATTTAATGGTTTCATTGTATATAACTTCCTTTCTTACTTTGTCTCTCTGTGATATGCACTTAGGAAGTGACTATTTCTGGTTGATTCAGAATAAGCCAGTTTCCATATGTTGAATCTGATTGTTTCATTGAGACAGTAAAATTTGTTTCCGGATATTTTAGCCACAATAATCTGGGAATCACATTGACAAGGTGATGATAGAATCAAGCGCTAAATATTGTTTGTGGGGCGGGGGGAGTAAAAGGATGCCGTTAAATGACTTGTCACCCCATTTAAACCTAGATTAGTGGGTCCCTCCCTTCCCTGCTCTCTTGCTTTTCATCCTTGCACTTTCATCCTCACCAATTCTATAGGAAATAGCTGACTTGGTAAATTCCAAAGCGACCTTGGAAAGGAACTATAGACATGTTATACATGCATTTCCAAGGTTGGGTGACACTACACAGTAGGAATGCATATTCACTGTGGATATGAATAAAATTTTATCTGGGTAACTTTTTTTGAAAGCCACTTTTATTTAAAATACCATGTAGGTGAGGGGCACCTGGCTGACTCCGTTGGTAGGACCTGTGACTCTTGATCTCAGGGTCCCGAGTTTGAGCCCAATGTCCAGTAGAATAATCACTTAAAAAATAAAATAAAATACCGCATAGTTGAAAAAAATTATTATCTTCATATAGGTAATTGTCTCAATTGCCCATTTTTGTGCATTTTGTCACATTCTAAGCATAGGAGAAAGACGTTTCAGACACAACAGGTACAGGTACAGGAACAGAAATGAATGAACAGAAATGAATGAAAAGTGATATAAATTAGTATTAAAATAGGGGATTGATACATACATATCATGTATATATATAAACAGGATATGCAACAGCAAATAATAATTGCTTAGGGATTTGTCATTTGGTGCAGAGACACTGTAATTTGGTTAGCGGTAAAGCAAAGATGCCCATGTTCAATTCATTGCAAAGTACGGAGGAGTCTCTTTCTGAATTATAAATCTCTGATTTTATACAATATGTATGTGCATATTAATACATAAATACACATATATGTGGACTACCTTTAGAAAGTTTTTTTTTTCACTTCTTAACTTTGGAAAAACTACCTATTTGATCAAATTTGGTATATTTGTATCATTTTTTTCTAATGGAAAATTAATTAGACCCAAAATTTAAACCACTAAATGCGTTATTTTATTCATTGTGGAATTTTCCAATTTAGCCCAAAAAAGGGGGGGGGTAATGCAAATGTGCGATGATAAGGAAGTGATTAAATAAATAATAGCACATCAGCTATGTACCTAGAGAAATGTGAGTATGTCTGGAGGGCTACTGGGGCAGGCCCAGGAGAGAGAATTTGCAGAGAGCCTGAGCAACCTCCTAGGAAAGAAGAATGACTGGGCACTCGGAACCTGAGCATCCACGCCAGATACTGGAGGAAAGAGACACAGAATAACCCTTTAGGAGGAATGGCAGATGAAGACAGCAGCTCCATAAGGAGAGACAGTGAAAAAACCCACACTGGCTGCGAGCATTTGAGGCAAGGCAAAGGAGTATTGATGCAAGACTATTTACACTGTCTTAAGACCCAGCCCTGCTTGGTCCATTGCCAGAAAACAGAGAGGAATTATGGGACTGTAAGAAGAAGGAGACAGGAAAGAAGAGAGGAGAGTAGGATGGGAGGAGAGGAGACAGAAAGAGAGGCTGTATCAGTTCACTAATAGAGATAACAGACAAGAATGGCCCAGAAATCCTGTAACAACCCTACCTTGAGACGACAGATGACAATGGGTACAAGGAAATGCAATGCAAAACATCTAGAAAGCATTTTCCTACTGCCTTATATCTATTGAGCATCTACTATATGCCAGTCACTTCATATGTAATATAATCATCGGGATAAACCAGTTCATTTTACATATGAAGAAAATAAGATTCAAAAGTAACAGCTTGCCAGATTCATGGAAGGGGCCAGTCGTGGGACAGAGTTTCATATCAAGTCTGCCTCCCCAGCTCATGGTCTTTCATAAAGACCAGTATTTTTATTTTTTTTTTTTTAAAGAGTTTATTTATTTCACAGACAGAGATCACAGGTAGGCAGAGAGGCAGGCAGAGGTGGTGGTGGGGTGCTCGGGAAGCAGGCTCCCTGCTGAGCAGAAAGCCCAACTCAGGACTCAATCCCAGGACCCTGAGATCATGACCTGAGCCAAAGGCAGAAAAGCCTTAACCCACTGAGCCACTCAGGCACCCCATGTCCAGTATTTTTTAAAATGTAGATCACAAATAAGATAAGATAGAAAAATGGGCGGAAGGAAGGAAGGAAGAAAATATTGAATCATGATATGAAATGTGTTTCTAACTATGGGTCCAGGTCAAAAAAGTTTAAAAACTACTGAATTAAATCCCGTTGCCTCTCTTTCCCAGTCTTAGGGAGATGCTTTTAACTTCTGAATTACAGCGAACTTCTCATTTTATGGAATCTTTTCTACAATATCTAGGGCATCATTTCATACAAAATCATTTTTTCCCCAAATAATCGCTGAATCTAATGTGTTTTAAGTATTTTCCACAAACTACAGCAACCCTTCCAGTAATTATGGTGCACTATATCAAAGCGATCCCCATTTATTCTTTTCTAGGATTTTGGAAATATGGGGAATGCTAAGAGAAACTGATCCAAGCATAAAGGCTACATGGAGAAAGAAAGGAAACAATCTTTTCAATCTAACCTTCGAAGCAGTCAGTGCCAGAGAATCTAATTTTAAATAACAGATACATTTATGGGGAATCCAGACCACAGATCCTTACTTATAACCTCTTTCCCAGGAAACCATTGATAAGCTTGTTGAATTGGTCTGGTCCTTCACTTGGGATTTCTAACCATGTATCAATATGAGGTTAAATACTCAATGTGTTGAACACATAGATCTCATTATACAAGATACTGCTGGGAGAATGACAGAATAACCACAAGTCAGCTCTGTCCTATAAGGTTTCCGGTAAGGAAATATCAGTTGTAAAAGTAGCAAAAGAAAAAAAAAAAAAAAAAAAAGAGGAAAAGAGTAAATAGAGCCAGAAGTGACAAGAGCATATATTCTTGTGTCCTCTTTTTTTTTTTTTTTTAAAGATTTATTTATTTAAGTTGAGAGAAAATATGTGTGTGCAAGCAGAGGTCGGGGCAGAGGGAAGATAAGCAGACCCCCCACTGAGCGGCAGCCCAACTTTGGGCTTGATCTCATGACCATGACATCATGACCTGACCCAAAACCAAGAATCAGATGCTTAAGTGACTCAACCACCCAGGCGCCCCTCCCTGACATTTTTTTATGCCTCTTTGGATCTCTAGTTATTTCTACAGTGATATACACATAACAATAGTTACCCACAGTATACCTCTTCGTCATATAATTCTATTCCTTAGGATTTTCTTTCCTTTCCTAGTGGATAGTCTACCTAGTAGACACCCAGGTGCCCCGTAATTATCTATTTTAAGTCTATTTTTTCAGAAAGGCGAAAATGGGGGGAAAAAGTATATCTTAGAGTCTATGAAACATGGATTTTCCCTCCTGGAAGTAAATTTCACTGTAATACATATATCCTAAGTCATGTCATCATGACAGAGCACAGTTAAGAAATTGTAATAATGAGGGGCACCTGGGTGGCTCAGTGGGTTAAAGCCTCTGCCTTTGGCCCAGGTCATGATCCCAGGATCCTGGGATCGAGCCCCACATCGGGCTCTCTGCTCAGCAGGGAGCCTGCTTCCCTTCCTCTCTCTCTGGCTGCCTCTCTGCCCACTTGTGATCTCTGTCTGTCAGGTAAATAAGTAAAATCTTAAAAAAAAAAATTCTAATAATGATAACTACAATGACCAAACAGAAACTATAGCTATTAAACCACCCCTCAGCAGAACAGGATCTTAATTTTTTTCTCAAGTAATTTTTTAATCCCTCCTGGACACCAACCAGGGTGATTGCTATACTCTGCATCAGGTAGGGTCTTCTGTGATACAGATCAAGACCCAACTGGCTGGTCTAGAGGTTTACTTGGGTAAAGGTCATAAAGGAGAAAGGAAAAGAGGACGAGCCCCAAACTGCAGCACAATTGATGGAGTCTCTGCCAGGCCAGTGGGGAGTCTCCAAGCAAAGCCTTCCCATTAGGGATGTCCCATGTTGGGTCAAAAAAATCCCAACTCTAATCCCCTGGTCATGCTCAGGCACTGTCTGGGAGCAGCTTTGGCAGAGTATGGGCTCAGCACGAATAGGGCCGCAGACCCTGATGTGCAACAACTGGAGGTTCTCGGACCATGGCTTTCCTTGAAGCAGCTTCCCTGAAAGAAGATGGAGGAGAGCTCCCCCATGATGACTACATTAACACGTGGAGAGTCACTCTGCTTCCCACAGTTATAGCGGCTGTCTCGTGTCCCTGATCTTCTCATGTGTCATCTTTGTTAGCTTCGTGACTCTACAGATGTCTTCTCTAAAAAGATTCCACATGCCCACTTTTTCTACTTACATTTCGGAATCAGGCACATCAATCCCTAAGAGAGGACATAGTGTACATTCGGAGTCACTCCCAGTGCCAAACTGGGACCCCTGGTTTCCCACAAGCCCACACATGACTGCTCCTCTTTCTAGAAATCCCCTGTTGAAGATGCAGACTAGGACACTGCCCCCCCACATTCTCCCTTGGCTGCATAATCATTATGGAACAGGCTCCAAATTTTAAAGACTTTTAGGCTTAGAAACCCATGAGAGGAGTTCTCAGGTATTTTATGGAATAAGAGAAACTGTGTTCAAATAATATCTTATGATCTGATGCAAAGAAACCCATACAAGCTTAAAGGATGCAATTCTGAACCTACATACAGGATGCACTGGCAAAGACAGACAGGATCTTTGACCTTGAACAAGTTATTTGACCTCCCTGATGTTGGTTTCTTCCTCTGTAAAATGAAGAGGGTGGGCTAGATAATCCTTGAGGCCTCTTCTTGCACTAACATTCTATGAAATAAAAGTCAACTTAGAGATTAATTGGGTTTCTGAGCCTCGAGCAATTAATTACACTGTCGCTGCCCTTTAACAGACCCATCACAGAAGAAAATTAGATTCAACTGACAGATTTTAATCTTAGCCAACTCATGTTGAATTGAAATCCAACATTATTTTTTAAGATTTGCAAATTAATGCTTTCACAAAAGGTTCAATAGCTTTCTGGGCAAGGAATTTGACCTGATGGACATATTACAATACAAAAGCCATTCTTTTCTATTTAAAAAATTGTCATTGTGCTGGTTTTTTTCTATGTTCAGAACCTTGGCAGGCACTCTACCAGAATTCTATAAAATGATCACGAGTGGTTTTGTGAAATTCTTTACCAATTTCTGAAGTGCTCAAGGACACCTGTAATCAGGGACTCTAGTTGTACCCACACCTACTTCATCTAATCCCATTATGTTTTTCTTACTTTTGTTTTCCTGCTGCATTGCCTTTACCTTGAGTCAACACTGAATTATTACTAGAAAAACATCTTGGTTAACTTTCTACCCCCCCCCCCCCAAAATCTGTTTCGATTTCCAGTTAATAAGGAAGTATTTTACTTTTTCTTTTTAATACCTATTCATTTCAACAATGCTGCTATTTTCCTATTTTTCTCTTAAATATAACAGTTTGTATCTAGCTTAGATTTTAAAAATTAAATCCCACAACTTTTGGTTGATTGGACTTGATTCCTGATAATCTAGTTTCTACTTTTTTGTCATGTTCTTTGGATCAGTAATATCTCCCACATAAAGATTCAGAGAATAATATGAACACCCACATTTCCCTAAGAAAACTGAAATAAGAAAAACTGTGGAAGCTATTGTTGTGCACCACTGTACATATTCTGGTCTCATTTCTCCCCCTTGAGATAATACTATTCTATATTTAATAGCATTTATCATTCCCATGCTTGTCTTTATACTTTTAATACTCTAAAAATGTGGTATTTTGCATGTTTAACAAGACTGAGCCGTACTTCCTAAATTGCTCTTCAATGCACATGTTTGTGAGATCACACGATGCTTTTACATGTACACCTACTGTTTTCTCCAAGCCATGGCTTATATGCTTACTTTCTCTAAAATGACTTTTAGTGCATGGAATTTTAAAACTCAATGTAATCAGATTAATCAGATTTTTTTCCCTTTACATCTAATGTGGGTTTTGGGGGCCTTATTTAAATACTCTTTTAGTAATGTGAGATCATAAAGCTTTTCATAATCCAATTATAATTCACCTGGGATTTATACATTCTGTATAATGGGAGATAGGTGTATAATTTTATTATCATTTTGTCTATATGAATAATCATTGTTCCAGTACCATTATATTTCCCCAATGATCTATAATGCACCAATTTTAGTTTTAATTACTACATGTTTATAGTAATACTCACTACCTGGTAGAGCAAGGCTTTACCTGATATACTGTTCTTCAAATTTTTCTTGGCTATTCTTTGCCCTCTATTCTTCTATATAACTTTAGACTTCCATTGTCAAGTCTCATGAAAAAAAAACTATTGGGAATTTGATTAGAATTTCATCAAGTCTATGGATCAATTTGGAGAAAAACCAATGCCTATATGTACAGGGTACAACTCAACAGCTTTTTAAAAATGTCCTTTACTTAAGCTTTAAATTTTTTGTCTCTTTTTATTTCCAGTTAAATTTTTTGTTGCTGTCAAAAACAATGTTTATATCATTGAAGGTCCCAGTAGGAAACATACCCTCACATTAGGTCATTTAAAAGACATAGGCAGGGTTTAAGCCAACTACCAGGGATTCTGCTGTACCTGGGGGCAATAATGTTAGAGAACACTTACCACTCCTAAACTTAAAGGTATGGGAAGAAAGCAATTTTCCAGAACGCAAAGACTAAAATAGCTATGTGGAGAGGGCCCTCTGATGGGAGCTGTGACCTTTGATAGAGGGATACAGCCAGCCAAGAACAACCCCACAGGAAGAGAGATGAGGTAATATAATCCCCATCCTCTTTTCCTCCTCCCTTGGATCTCCTGCTGGGACCACCACCTGCCGAACTGAATGAGAAGCAGGAAAGCAAGGGAGCCTGTCACTACAGTCCGTATCCCAAGGTACTACCAGTGTAGAGAAAGGTGAAGAGGGAATCTAGAGGGGCAAATAGATGTACAGCACCATGTCTTTTTCACTATTAATTTTGTTTATTGCTGCTTTATAGAAATGAAAATTATTTTTGTATATTGACTTTATATCCAGTAGTCTATTTGGTGAATTCCATTTTAAATTGTAATCACTTATCTGTAGATCCTCTTGACTTTTCTATGTTCAGAACCATCTTTTTCTCTCCTAATGCCATTTTAAAAAAGATTATTTGAGAGAGCATGAATGAGCAAGAATATAAGGGGGTGGGTAGAGGGAGAGGGAGAAGCAAGCTCGCCACTGAGCACTGAACCTGACATGAGGCTTAATCCCAGGACCCCGAGATCATGACCTGAGCTGAAGGCAAACACTTAACCCACTGGGCCACCCAGGCACCCCTTTTTTCTTATACTGTTTAAGAAAATTTATTCCCCTGGGTGCCTGGATGGCTCGGTTGGCTAAGTGTCTGACTTCAGCTCAAGTCATAATCTCCGGGTCCTGGATTGAGCCCCTGGTGCTTGGGGAGGAGTCTGCTTTTCCTCCCTCTGCCTCTCCCCCTACTCATGCTCTCTCTCTCAAATAAATCTTTAACATTTCTTTTTACTTCCTTTATTTGAACTGACTATAACTTCAAATAAAATAGAAGAACTAAAGAACTAATGGGGCATCCTTGACTTATATGTTTGACATCTCACCTGTAAGCATGATGTTTGCTACAGATTTTTTTCTGGTTTTACTTCTACTATTGCAAAATCACTATATATGCACTGTATGAAGTGAGAATATATAGATAACTGAATATAAGAACATTATATTTGTATTAGCAGAACTTATGATTATTAACACCTTTGTGAACAATAAGAATATATATGTATAGATTTTTAATAGAATGAGATTATACTGTATACACCTAGTATAAAGGTTACATACTGTAAAGTGAAATTCATCATATAGGTGTTTTATTCCTTTGTTTGTGAATTTTTATCCTGAATGGAAATTTAAATTTTATCAGTTTATTTCTACATTTGGAGATAAAGTGGTTTTTTCCCCCTCATTAATCAGTTAATTTCCATTGCAATATTTCTAATAATATTCTTTTTTTAAAAAAAGATTTTATTTATTTATTTGTCAGAGAGCGAGAGAGAGAGTGCACAGGCAGACAGAGTGGCAGAGGGAGAAGCAGGCTCCCTGCAGAGCAAGGAGCCTGATGCGGGACTTGATCCCAGGACGCTAGGATCATGACCTGAGCTGAAGGCAGCCGCTTAACCAACTGAGCCACCCAGGGGTCCCCTAATAATATTCTTATTTGGTTGTTTTGTGGAAGTGGGTAGAACGGGTGGGCCTGTAACCTAGATAGAAAACTTTCTTGTTCAATTAACCTTGGGTACACTGATCAAAACCTACTGTGTTAAAATAGCAAATACTTTATTTTTCTTTTAAAGGAACAAAAGATGGAATTAAAATCATAAATTTAAACAAAATGCAGTGTATTTGATAATATTATATAAAGTATATTAGATTTTTCTGCCAACTCTCATGGTTGATGAGTATTTCCTTGAATATTTGTAATTTTGGATTGTGAGCTCATCTTTAAAGAAGCTTCATTTGTGGGAATATGGTGTGGCCTAGGTTACAGAAATGTCTCCCAATTGGTGGCTTAATTTTTTTTCCCCCAGAGATGCAGCTATGCAACTAGTTCAGAATCACTTTTTAAGTGCTTATTTCTAGGCTTGATTTGGGGAGGAGGTATGGGGTATCTGGAACAATATATGTGAAAAAAGAAAAAAATAGGGAAATAACATCATTGTGGGTTGCAGTCATTTCACATTTTAAATTACTTAAAATAGTGAGCATAATCTAGTTAGTGTATGTGAACTTTGTACAAGTATTTGTCTCTGTGCTTGGTCCTTTAAGGTTTTTTTGGCCACAAACGACTGACCTAGTATTTAGAGAAGGGGTGAAATAGCTGGATATCACTGGCATAACACAGTGGTTCACAAACACCAGAAATATCTCTGGAACTTAAGTACAACTGCTACATGTTGAAGATTGAAGTTGTATCCTTAACTTACATCATATGTTCCATATACAAAAATTAATCCAAGATGAATCAAAGACTTAAACCTAAGAGCCAAAACTATAAAACTATAGAAAACATAGGTGGAAAATGGAAAAACATAGGGGTAAAATGTTCAAGACACTGGATTTGACAATGATTTCTTGGAAAGAACACCAAAAGCCCACACTACAAAAGAAAAAAAAAAACACCATAAACTGGACTACATCAAAATTAAAATGTTCTGTGCAAAGGACAAAACAGAATGAAGAGACAACTTAGAGAATGGGAGAACATATTTGCAAATCATATCTGATAAGGAGTTAATACCTAGAATATATAAAGAGCTTCCACAATTTAACAGAAACCAAGCATCCAATTTTAAAAATGGGTAAAGTATTCGAATGAACATTTCTCCAAAAAAGAAGTACAAAAGACCCACAAGCACTTGGAAAAAATGCTCAACATCCCTCATTATTAGAGAAATGCAAATCAAAACCACAATGAGATACCACCTCACACTCAGTATGATAACTACTATTTTTTAAAAAAATCCAAACCAGGAAACAAATGTTGGCAAAGATATACAGGAGTCAGAAAAATCAGAACCCTTGTGCACTCTTGATGGGAATGTAAAATGGTATAGCCACTGTGGAAGAGTTTGGTGCTTTCTTAAAAATTATAAATAGAATTACCATATGACCCAGCAATCCCCTTCTACATATATACCCAAAATAATTAAAAACAAGGTCTTCAAGAGATATCTGTGCACACAAGTTCATAGCAGCATTGTTCACAAAAACCAAAAGGTAGAAGTGTCCATTGATGAATGAATGGATAAACAAAATGTGGTATATAGATATAATGAATATTATTCAGTCTTAAAAAAGGAATGAAACTGATAAATGCCACAACATGGATGAACCCTGAGGATATTTGGCTAAGAGAAATAAGCCAATCACAAAAGGACAAATACTATATGATTCTACTTACATAAGGTACCCAGAGTAACCAAAATCATAAAATACAAAGTATATGGTGGTTGCCAGGAGCAACCTGTGGGGAGGTGGGAGGAGTGGGGAGCGGTTGTCTAATAGGCACAGATTTTCAGTTCCTCAATGTGAAAAGACTTCTGCAAGTGGATGGTGGTGATGGTTACATAATAATTGGAATATAGTTCATGCCACAGAACTGTACACATAGAAGTGGTTAAGATGGTCAATGTTATGTTTACTTTATACATTTTTAAAAAAATGGATAGATGAATGAGCTCTACTCATTGGATGGTCTGACTCAGGAGGGCAGAGGTGGGACCCTGGCACTTCTCTCACAGCCTTCACAGTAAAAGCCAAAATAAAAAAAATTGAGATTCATTAAGTAAAATGAAGTAGGCTGGAAGAAGCAATAGAGGAAGGACCTGTAAATTATAAAATACCTAACTAAGCCTTGATTATTCTCAATTTCTACTGGATGCTTATCTTTCCTGCTACCTTCAGTAAAACTTTTATATTTTAGAACTTCTCTTCACTTATAGTAGAACAAGATACCAAAGCTTTTACCAACATAGCTATAATTTCAGAGAGGGACCAATTTTCCATTTTAAATTCTCCTTTCTGACTATTCCAGCTTTCCTTTTTCTATTTCATCTTGACTTCCTTGCATTTCATTTTAAAGAAATAATGCTTAACTCCTCAAAATATCTTAAAGCTTGATGGCTGGAAAAAAATCCACAAATTGTTTCATTTATTCAGGCTGAGTTCATACCTGTTATTAGCTTTCTTCAAATAAGAGAAACTACATTATTGGTAATCACATTGCCCTTGGGATTAATTGTCTCCACTACTAACTAGAACAATCTTTCAGCATCGCTTGACAAATGTGTCAACTGGATGCATGATACCATGTCAGAGATAGTAGAAATTTTACTAAAAGACTGTAGAGATGTGGTACCAATACCAACTCTAAGGAACAGAGTGGAGATCTTTTGGACTCATGAATGCAAAGCAGAAAAACATACACATATTTGATAGATTTTAAAGATATTTGCTTATTAACCTTAAATTATCTTCCTTTTACCTCCACTTACAATATTCACTTACTAGATAGATGGTTCATAGTGAGCATTCAATAAACATTTGTTGGGTAAATATGGAGCAGAGTCAACTAGAAAAGCAGTAGGATATGTAAGAAACTCTTCTCTAGTACATAAAAAAAATAATCAATAGGCATTCTTACATAGAAGTTTAGGATTTCCAAACTAAATATCTAAAATATGTAAGAGGAGTGCAAGAAACAGTCCAAAGACACATTACTTTTGACCAATTATTAGTAACTTAGTAGAGCAGAGCCTAAGTTGGCCTCCAGATCAAAATTTGAAATTCTGTTGAGTTTTTTTTTTTTTTTTACACATAAGGGAATTATTACTTACATAATTGAGACTTTCTTGTGAGAAAGGCAGGTTATTGAGTTTGGTGAGGCTACATCTTGTTCTGCTCAGCCAGGGAAGGCTTTCTGGTGTAGGGAGGTCCAATCCCTCGACTGACATGTGTCTTCTGTGATTGACAGAAATAGCAATTCCTAGACTTTCATTGACAGCAAAAGCAATTCCTACCTTAACATTTATTACCTTTGCCACGCTAAGTTGTCTAATACAGCTCCCAGGGACATCTAACTTTAAAGAGGGAATTCTTATTGGTTTCAACTCTGTATTGAAATGATTCTTCTCTATTGCTATTTACTTAATTGTGCATATTCAAAGAATTCTCAACTCAACCAGGGCTAGTTGTTCCTCTCTTTGTTCCAGAAATGTCCAAGTAATTCTTAACCTCATCTTACTACTAGCATATAATAACACCTAATATTATTTTTTGCTATGCACCATCAACACTTCCCATGTATTATCTAATGTAATGCTTTTTACCACTCTAGGAGTAGGCACTGTGGTCACTGTTAATTTAGAGAAGAACCACTTAAGGGCCAGAGAAGATAATTTGGGATGCCCAAGATGATAAAACTTAAATGATGAAGCCAGGATTTGAGAGTCACATGTCAAGCCATTGGACTATATTGCCATCCAAATGCAACATGGAACATAGCCTTCTCAGCAATAAACTGAAGGTGCAAGGAAGCAGTGGATGCCCCTCATCATCCACAGGTACTGGAAAAAGTGCAGGAGAGAGAGACAGAGGAACCTAAGGGCCAACTGGCACCAACTCCAGGTCCCAACCACAATGTTGGAGCCCCAGACAAGGATATCATTTCTGGTAAGAATCTATTATTTGCTTAATGCTTGCTCAGACCTATGCAGAATATACTAAGTATAACTTCCTTGTTCTTTCATGTCCATCTTTCTGCAGAGAGATGAACAAGGTAAGGTGTAATTTAGTCCTATTTCAGAGACCAATCTTGCTCATGTGAAAGACCACCATAGAAAAAGGATACTTTTGTTTGTATCTGCTGGCCAGGCCTGAGCAATGAAGTCTACAATCATGGATCTTATTGTCTCACTTACACAATAAAGATATTTTTTTTTTCCCCTCCCGTGGGATATTTCAATTTCCCCACCTCTAAGGCACAGAACATATTAATTCTCAATTTTGCTTACTCAGGACCCCAATCCACAGTCCTTACATAGACAAAACTATAATGAGAAGCCTGAGTAATTAGTTCCTTTGACATCATCCAGGCTGAGGGATTTTGTTTATTTGCTTATTTATTTTAAGGAAAACTCCTGGGACTTGGATTCAGTGGAGAATGCAGGATTAATGAGAGTAGAATTTTACCTTTCTAGTCAGCCAGACTGGCCACTGCAGATGGCTAAGAAATAACCCCAGACCCTGGTGCTTCCTGTGAATGCTTCACAAAATGTTAAATAAGAATGACATCAACAAACAACAACTTATCATTATAACACATGTTAGGAAAAAGTTACAGTATTTCAGAAGCACCGCATGGATACGAAAAAATTTCTCAGTACTAGAGCCAATTCAGTAGAGACCCTCAGTACATAATTTATTCAACTGTCTTTCGATAGATAGACGAATGTTAGCAACCAAAAAGTGACATCAACATGAAACCCTAGGTGCAATGGATTCTGTGTGGGGTTGCCCAGACCGGTCTTCAGGTAGTGCTGTCAGTGGGCAGAGCTCAGTGGTAGGGCCGGTCCAAAAGTCGCCCTTGGCTACAGAGAACCTTCTTCACCCAGGATCAGCTTGCATCCACTGCCTGTTTGAAGGGAGAGTACGAAAGCCTAGCCTCCTCACTGCAAGGGGAGTTGACTGCAAAGAGCCATTTCAGCTCCTCTGAGGAGCTCCCCAAAGAGTGAGCTGAGGCCTTCGTTGAGACTGTGCTGAGCTCAGTCTTTTGGGCTACCCAGGCCTGCCTCTTTCGCTTCCCAAAATGTTGATCCCAAGTGTATCTACTTTCTAATGAATACTCTGCTAGTTTCTAGCTTCTCAGAGAACCCAAATTTTAGCACTAGAGAAATCCAATTCATTGTCCCTAACATATTATTAAAAATATAAGTATAATAAGGAAACAGGTTTTTAACCAGCATTTAATAACATTTTTTAGGTATTTTTAAATCCCCGGTACAGAACGACTTTCTTATGGCTCTAGGTCGAGCCGGTTGATTTACTATGATAGAAAGAAATCAGATGGGAGAAGAGTGTTAGAGATAGACTACCAAGTTGTCAAGTCCCCACACTCAGGAAGTTACAGTGGGGATTGAGAATGGAACTGGAAGTACACAGGGCAGAGAGAAATAAATTAGGAGGTTGCTAGTCCCAACAGAATAACATAAACCGAATAAGAACAGAAAGTTTCTTGTTAAGGCAGACAGCCATTCAGCTTTCTATACGACCAGTTTCCTCAAAGGGCACTGTCAAAGGCATTATGGCATCATGAAGAAAATTTAGTATGACAATCCTCCGTCTTCCCTTTGTGCTTTGTCCCCTCAGCTCTTGCTCTGGTCTCTCAAAAAAATCTTCTCTAGTGTATCTTTTTAGTCAACAGACACATGCTGAAAGTATTTGATTTTTAGTAGAGAATTCTACGGAAGGTGAAGACCTTTCAATTCAATGAATCTAAATTGCCAAGGGGAGAATTTCAGATACTGTGAGTAGAGGAAGAAAGGGAGTTTGCGGGGTGGTGGTGGTAGGGGACAGTCTGCCCAAAGACTAAGCCAGATACTCCCCTAAAAGACTTGTTAACAGAGTTTTGAATTCATCATGCCTCAGGCTGAGATACTTCGTCCGCCTCACAGTGGCGATCTGCTAGGACAGTCGGCTTCACTAGCAGTTTGAATTTCAATTCTGAATTTAACAATTCATTCAACACATAATTACTGAGAACCTACCAAGTGCCAGAGAGCCAGCAGACAAACCGGCAACAAAACAGACAAGGTCCTGGCTTTCTACTGGGGGCAGGGGGAGAGCAGAGAAATGAACACAAGTAAACATTTCAGCTAATAAGAGAATAAAGCAAGGTTCAGATGGGGACCATGGTGACCTTTTTGCCTGAAGGGACTAGGTCAGTAAAAACCTTTCTGAAGAGGTAAGATGTGAGCACAGGTTGAATGGTCATCATCAAAACCATGGGAAGACTTAGGTGAAGAGCATCCTAGCCAAAAGCTGTGTTCTGCAAACAGCAAAAAGTGTAGCAGGAGCAGAGCAAATGAAGGGAGCATGAGAAAGCGGTAAGAGTAGCAGGAAGGGAGCACATCGTGCAGAACTTTGGAGGCCAAAGTCAAGAGCTTGAATTTTGTATTAAATGTCATAGGAAACCACAAGACACCGTTTTCAGGATGAAGGAATAGGATAGGATGTATGTTCTCCAAGATCCCTCCAAGAGCTGTATGAGGAAAAGACTGTAAGGGAGGGGGTTGAGAAAGGTGGAAGGAAGTGGTTGGGTCTAGAATGGATTCTAGAAATAAAACTAGCAGGACACAGAGGTGGATTTGATGTGGGGGGGGGTGTGAATTGGATGTGGATGTGGGGGTGGGGTTGTGGTAGACTGGACCCCAGGATTGGGGGGTGAGGGGGGATGGATTGGACACCAGGGGTGGGGGTTGGGGTGGGGGTGGGAAGGGGTGGGGGATGGATGTGATGGAGGGGGAGAGGAGGGGAGAAAGAAACAAAGGAGTCAAAGATAGCTGTCAAGTGGTCTTTGCCGGAACAACTGGACAGATGACACTATCAACTGAGATGGGGGATTTTTAACAAGAGTCACTTTTAACAAGAGTCAAAATTTCCATTTGCACCTGTTAAATCTGAGATGTCTGTATCCTAGTGGAGATCTCGAATAGGCAGTTCTACATATGAGTTTATAGTTCAGAGGAGAAGTTGGAGCTAGAAGTATAGGTCAACATAATAAGGATGCTCTTAAAACCCATGCACCGAGGGGTATAGCTAAAGACAGGAAGAGATTTAAGACAAAGCTCCATGGAACACTAATACTTGCCACAGTGGTTTACAACACTGGAATCATTAGGAGAGCTTTAAATTAATATTGAACCTGGACCCATCCCTCAAAGATTCTAATTTAATTGGTTCTGTGGTACAGCTTGAGTTGTATCAAGAGATTTTAAAAAGCTTCCCATGGGATGCCTGGGTGGCTCAGTCAGTTAAACGTCTACCTTGGGCTCAGGTCATGATCCTGGGGTCCTGGGATCAAGTCTCACATCAGACTCCTTGCTTAGCAGGGAGCCTGCTACTCTCTCTGCCTGCTGCTCTCCCTGCTTATGCTGTCTCTCTCTCAGACAACTAAAATCTTTAAAAGAAATTAAAATAAAGAGCTTCCTGAGATTCTAATGTGCAACTAAGGCTGAGAACCATTGACTTAAAAACTGGGAAGAGGATTTTAAGCCAGAATGACCAGAATAAACGGAGTCATCAGCAAGACAGGAAGAAAATCATGTCTTGGACGTGAAAGGAATATTCCAAGAATGAAATGGTCAGCTGTGTCAAATCCTGATAAGAAGTAAAACAAGAGAGGGGAGACAAGGGCAAAAAGGGTGGAAATGACCCAAACATGATGAAGTTGTGAGGATGAGGGCCTGCCTGGCATGGGTCACAGAGACTGCAGAATGAGGAAGGAGGGGCAGCTGCTGTCTGAGTCTCCTCTGCCCCAGGACCAGGACCACCCAAGTCCTGGGCTCAGATCCAGAGTCCGGCTGCCCCTTGTCCAGCAGCTGGGATATCCACGCCCCTCAAGTAACAGCATCACAATCACCTACTCATAAAGTCGGCCAACATTTACTGCACAAATACATTTAAAACATGTTGCGCACTTTTATATGCTAGTCGGTGTTGGGCAGTGGGAATATAAAGTCAAATAAGGTACTTCTGCTTTCACAGGATTTTCCATCTGTCGAGGAAGGTCACAAGGAAGTACGACAAAATAGTCATTTTGATTCAACATCCACATTGCCAATCTACTTTCCATTCCCATTTCCACTAACCTGGTGTAGGCCTTGAAAATATAATGGTGTTCTAGCCAGTCTCCCTGTGTGTCTTCTCTCCCTTCTTGCCGCTCTCGTTTAAAACTTGCTGCCAAATTCCTCTTCCTAAAGCACAGGTATGATCATGTCATTTGTTGTGTGAGGAAGCATTAATTGAGCACTTACTAAGTATAAAAAGAAATACAGCCTTGTCTCCTAGAGCATAGGTCCAGTTCTAATCCTAACTGGGTAATCTCAATTCAAAGTGGACCTTAGCATTATCCAGTCCATGCAGAAGTCCTCTGTACACACCTACTCAGAAATCATAAGTACATGACTAGATAAAAGCACGTCATGTACTTCAACACCTTCAAGGATGGAGAATGCACTTTTTAAACAGGAATTCAATACATGCTCAAGAAGTTAGACATTGGGGCGCCTGGGTGGCTCAGTGGGTTAAGCCACTGCCTTTGGCTCAGGTCATGACCCCAGGATTCTGGGATCGAGTCCCGCATTGGGCTCTCTGCTTTGGCAGGGAGCCTGCTTCCCCCCTCTCTCTGCCTGCCTCTCTGCCTACTTGTGCTCTCTGTCTGTCAAATGAATAAATAAAATCTTTAAAAAAAAAAAAAAAGAAGTTAGACATTTTTCTAAGTTCTTCCTTCAGGAGGGCTTCCTGGCTGGCATTCCGGGCCTGCTGTCTGAGGACTCTAAGGCATCCCAGTCAGCTTCTGGTGTTCTTCTTCAGGCTTCCTTCCCCAAATGTGCTTTTACAACACTATGCCTTTCACCTGTTCAAATCCTTCAAGATCAGTTTCAAGTGCTACTTTCTCCTTAAAACCATCCTGAATCCCTCAGCTGACATACCACCTCCCTCACCTGAGATCCCTCAGACTTATCTTTACCTTCCTCATGGTTTCCACTTTTAGGCATGGGGGCACGGGTCATTTTCCATGCCTCACTGCTAGGGGCAGGAGAGGTGGCCCATCTGGTCGGCACCTTGGTCTCCTCCACGTTGCCCAGCATGGGGACACTTGTGGAGTGAATGATGCAGCTGTTCTCTGGGTCTGTTTCCCATTTTTGAGACAAGGACACCATATTAGCTTTGTTCCTGACTCTAATATGCTTATTCCCCATTTAGAGTATTAGGCACCTATTGCATGCCTGATAGTATAGGTTTCCCATTTCAAAGACACAACTGTATTCACAAAAGTGTGGGTGGACCTAAAGGGTCTAAGGCCAAGTGAAATAAACCAGCAGAGGACAAACACCATGTAATTTCACTTGTAAGTGGAATTGAAGATACAAAGCAAACGAACAAAGGAAAAAAAGAGAAAAAAAAATCTCTTAAATACAGAGAACTGATGGTTGCCAGAAGGGAGGTGGATGGATGAAAGAGATGAAGGGGATTAAAGGTACACTTAGGTTGACCAGCACTGAGTAATGTATACAACGATCTGATCACTCTATTGTACACCTGAAACCAATATAATGTTAACTATACAGGAATTTAAAAATAAGTTAGAAAAAGACAACTGTGATGGGAGCAGGACAAACAATACATATGAAACAACTATCTTATGAACGGAATATAATAAAATGTCAGTTGCAAGCAACAGAAGGTAACTGAGCTCATAGAGGGAGAAGTCTGTGATCAATGGTCACTGTGTGGTGAGGGTGGTAAAAGGAACAGAACCAGTTGAACTGGGCTTTGAATCCTCATTGAATAGAGATGGTAGGTCCCAGGCATTTTAGGGCTGAAACAAAGGTGGAGTCAGGGACACTAGAGGGAGCCAAGGCTTAAATCTGGAGAAAGCTTCCTGACTCATATAGCCTTGGTTCATAGATTCTAAAACATTTGCTCAGTAGATGGAGAAGAATACACTTTATCACACATTCCAATGCTTCCAGTGAACAGTTTTCAAAACTAAAATTATTTTGTGTCTATTTTCAGTTTTGACTGGTGTTAAACCACTTTGGAAGAGATAAATATGTGCGTTTCATGTCGTTTTTACCAGAGATTATCTCCTGAATCTTAACTCTGAGCTTATCTAAGACAGTTCACAACCCCCAACGAGGTCTGGAAGGTGGTGGTAGAGAAGAGTTCTGCGGAACCACGTTCCAGTGACCTCCCTGCCACCTCCGAATGGCTGGAGCTGGGTTGTCCTAGGACTACCGGTTCTCAGAGGTCTGGGCTGTCACATCCTCAGAATGGGGGTCTAGAGGTTATAGCATGTACTGTCCAATATCAGGCCTCTGGGACTTATTACGGCACTGAGGTCTCCCCTCTAGCCTTACCTTTGGTCCAAATCCACAAAAAGTCCCAAGCAAGGCCTGTTCTAAAGTACTCAGCGGCATCAGCACTATCAATGATTGCCTGATGGATGGGCGGCTGAGCCAAGGCCCCAATCACAGGCCCTTGACGGGAGGGAGGAGTAGCAGGAAGGCAGGAGAAAGTACATTGGGCACAGCCCTGCTTTGCTGCCCTACCTCAAATAGGGTGAAATTTTTGAAGTTGCATAGCTACCAAAGGGTTAGAACTGGACCATATATTTTGCTGTATATAAATGTTTACTTGAACTAAATTTTGGGATCCAGGAACTTAAAAAATAAGTGAAAAGGCTATTACAGCTCTAAAGCAATAGTGATTAGAACTGGCCACACCTAAAAGAGAAGTCGTCTCAGGGCCAAGAGAGAGGGCACTCTGAGAAACCCTCACTTGGAGGTTCTTCTCACAGACCTACCACTGGTGCCGTTAGACAGAAGTCTAAGGAATCAGAAGGCATGAGGTCCTCACCTGCTGCTGGAGTGTCCAAGAGGCTCCCTTTCATCCAGATGCAACTTTCAGAGTTCCTCTTGATGTGGCTTTCATCCAGTTTCCACTTAAGGTGAAGGCCAGGAGTCTGAAGACCCCGGTCTCGAGGGAAGACTGGAGAGGAAACTGGGGGTCGGGCTTTTATGCTGAGTTAAGAACAGAGATGAATTATCCAGCCTGTCGATGTTACTTCGAGTCCATGCTGCTGTCCTGGCATCTGAGGATTCTCCCCTCTCCCCTAAACTCAAAGTGAATAAGGAAAGAAAAAAGGAAGCAAGCAGATAGGGAGGAGAGAGAATTGGTCTCTTTGACCACAGGACATGGCCAGAAGGGAGAGCTGCGTGAGAAGAAACAAGAAAGAGGTTGAAGGGGTTACTCCTTGCATTGGGTTGGGGTGCGGGGGGGGTGTAGGGCAGAGCCCAGTTACAGGCAGGGTCAAGGAGAGTGAGCAAGAGTATCCTGTCTTGGGCAAAGGACACTTCTGTGCAGGCGCGGGGGCAGTGAAGAGTCAGCTGAAGGAAGAATGAGGGGGCGGGGTGGGCAGGGAGCTGGCTGGCAGAGAGAGGCTCAGAAGATTCTTGCCTATGTGGTCCGAGTTTGCTTAGCCTCCGGCAGCTTTTCTCAGGAAGAGCCTGGCTTCCTTCCATGGGGAGTGCCAAGCCCTGACGCAAAGAGAGGTGGACAACCCACCCTTCTGCCTCCAAGGAAACCTTTTAAACCCTGTGAAAACCAGGGCCAGGCCCACGGCAGGGTGTTCAATGTGTAGCACGTGTGGGGGGCGGGGAGCTGGGCCCACAGGAGCGCCTTGGTCTGTTGTGCTGAGGCTGGGACAAGACAAGGTCAGAGCCCCTGCCAGCTGCCAAAGGTTAAGGGAGATCACAAGCTTCCCTGCACTTGGGGGAGGGAGGGGACGTGAAACTGAGAAAGGATAGGGAAGAGACAGCCCTCTTCATGAGTAAAGAGCTGAGACAGTCACATCAAGGGACGCTCCTATTTGGGGGATGAAAGTGTCAGCCAGCCCTCGGGGGGCTCAGCAAGGGTGGTAGCCACCACGACAGTTGTCTCAGCTGACTCCTGCGGGCTGGCTTGGAGGTGGATGTAAAGCTTGGCAAAGGCCAATATACATTCCCACTTGTATACACTTCCCCATTCCTACCCATCAAATCCTTCATCGGGCTCAGGTGCCACCTTCTCCACAAACCCTCCCTTCAATTCCTCAGCTGACCCATCACCTCCCTCACGTGAGATCCCTCATTTGCCTTCTTAATGGGTTCCACTTTTGGTAATTAGGCCACACATCCTCTTTCTCATGCGTCACTGGCAGGTGCATGAGAACTGGGTCCTTCTCTGTCTCCTCCACAGCGCCCAGCACGGTGACTCAAAAGTTTAATGAGGCGCTTGTGAAGTAAATAAAGCAGCGATTCTCTAGATCTGTTTCCTATGCTGTTACAGGAAGGTTTCTACAAGCTCTTATTTTCTGATTCCCAGGTTAGGTTAAGTATGAGACACCTGCTGCATGTCTGAGACTGTGTCTCTCATTTCAAAGAAACTCACAAATGCGATCTCGCTGTGGCCACACAACATGCAAGGAATAATTGTGTTATGAGACTGAATAAAATAAAATATTGAACTGTAAATCACATTCCTCAGAGGAGGGAGAGACAGACGGGTGTGGTCCAGCGAGAACTCGGAGGGCTAACAGGATGAGTAGTTAGCTGAACTAAGCCTGGAGGATGGTGACTCTGCATGGGTCAGAAGACCAAGCCCTTGCCTTCGACGTCCTGCCTGTGGAGCTCTTCACTCCTGGTTTTTATCACTGAGTGAACTAGAGGAAGACAGGAGCCAGGAGCAGCCCCTGGCAGGACAGGACACCATCTGTCTGGCTGTCCAGTCTTCGGGCTGATCTGTAAGCCTTCCAGGCAGAAGTTGCTGTCATTGTTGAGGAGGATCTTGGATTTCTGCTACCCAAACCTTGGGAAAACTGGGGTGCAGGGTGGGTGGCAATCCTCCTTGACCTTATCTCCCTTCTCACCTAAGAGAGAGTAAGCTTCCTTGTAACACTTTCCACATAGATCTTGCCCCGATCATCCAGGAGGTAAGTTTCCACCTTCTTCTGGGACTGTCCATCTCTTTACCCTTGTCACAATATGTGGGGTATCTTTTACATGGTTCCAGCATCCAAGTATTGGGGAGTGACTGTGGTGCCAGCTGGCGGCCATACAGACTCAGATGTCCTCAGCTCAGGAACCCAAGATCCCTCTACAGCCCCTGCCTGAGATATGAGACTTGCCCTCTCCTTAGTCCAGTCTGTGTTTGGTTTATCAGGTAGGAAGGACAGTCCTGGCTCCTCCAGGAATAGCTTGTTGCTTTATCTGTCAACATGAGTCAGGGGAGGAACAGAGTTGCCTAGAGACCAGTCTCAGGCCCCAGCATTGCCTTTTCATCTACATATAACAATTGCTCTGGGACAGCATGGCCTGTGAGTCCAACAAACAGGCACCCACTAATCTGAGCCCACGGGCTGGCGTTGTCATGGTGGCATGCTTCATGGCTTCCCAGAGAGCTTCACTCCAGCTCCCACCACTGCCGCCACTTTCCCTCCCTATGTGTATCTGTAGGTCTCTAATGCCTGGCACACAAAAGATGTCCCATAATTGATGCTAAATCCTGAGGGAGATACTTGGCAGATGAATGACACTAGCTAATGCAGCCTTAAAGGTATGGTATTACACAATGAAAAAAAAAATCTTCACTATCTCATTTTACAACAGTAAATCTGAAACCCCATCTTTCAGAAAACATCATCTCCACCATGACGCCCTCGTCAATGATCCTGTTTATCAAATTCTGTTGAGCCAGGGTGGAAGGAACATTGCTCTGTAATCTATTTACCTTAAGGAGCTCAGTCATGTGCTCAGCTCATAGGCTGTTTATCAGGATGAAGGATGCTCTCTGGAGAGAGCAGACAGCAGGACGGGCCGAGCTCAGATGACAGTCTGCCCTGTGGAGATTGACTTTAATGAAGCTCAGAATAAACAGGAAGATTAAGAGGACGCAAAAACCAGTGACACATTCTGAGTTCACCTCTACGTGGGAAATGAAAGGTTCCCTGTCCAGCTGAGGGCTGTCTCTGGGTTATAGATGGGGGCATCTGTTTGGTCACTAACGATCCCGTGCTATCTGGATCAGCCTTTGGGCAAAGGAAGAAGAAGAAAAGTGTTCTCTTAACAGACCCACCTCTGTGCAATTTAAATTTACCCATGGTGCGATGGGATTTAGAGTGAGTAGAAAGATGGAGTTATATTAAATGGTTTGAGAAATTATTTAACGGGCAAAAATGTTAGCCTGATAAAGAGGGGTTAAATATTTTTACTATTGCTTTTAAAAAAAAAAAAATAATACAGTTCCTCCACTTTGTGCCAAGAGACCAGGCTAGCTCAGAGGGTTAGGACTCCAAAGTGTGCTCAGTCTAGGGGTGACTTCCCGTATGGAAGGGCTAAGTTCTTGGAATAAAACAAAACAAAACAAAAAACCCCCTAGTCCTCCTCCTAAAACAGTGCCCTTTCCATAGGCGTTAATGGCATTCTGACATTGTACTCTATATTGTTGCAGTTCCTAATTTCATATATGATTTTTTTTCAATAAATGAAAAGCAAAGTTTACAAAGCAACCGGAGGACACAGTCTAGAATTCACATCCATCTTTTGGAGATGATGGTTTTATTACTTAGAGGATCCAAATGGGGATCTTTCCTTATTTCATTGCCATTTCTTCTTTGAAAACATACATGTTACTAAGGGTGGGAGCAAATTACTTCTTTTAGACAGCACATCCTTATTCTTTAATCAAACGGCGAGAACTGGTGTGTGTCACACGTGTGCAATAGGCAGAATGTAATCGCGCTGATAGTATTGCAACCTTTACACCAGTAGATGGCAGTCTGATTCAAACCGAAACGCGAACCTCCCAGGGGTCCTGCAGGAACGTGTTCTGAGCTCTGTGGCGACAAGGCACTCATCAGCCAGGATGCGCCCAAGTGAAAATGTGTGGCGATACAAAAGTAACTGAAAATCATGTTCGCACGCTCCTTTCAGAAAGTGGACGTGTACAAGGTTATAGAGTGATCAGATGCCGGAGTTAGAGGTATTCGTTGAGAACTCCCTTACGGAAGAGCTTCCTTCAGGAGTAGCGCTCTGAATGGAGTGGAAGGGGCAGGAGGCAGCAGGCAGCAGACACACCAGGTGGAAGTGGCCTGGAGTTGGAGAAGTGGTATGGGGACTAGGAGTCAGATTCGGTCTACTGGGAGCAAGTTATCTGATGCAGGCTTAGGGTCAATAGCAAATCTTCACACAATGGGAAGAGAGTGGGAAGACACCTTGGGCAAGGTTGCTGAGACCAAGAGAAACACTCAGCTTTGCAAAAATAAAACAGGCAAGTGAAACATGGCCAAAGTTATGGATTGTATTTCATTCTCACTTCTGACTGTTTATCGCAGTAAATTAGATTCAACTCAGCCAACTGAGCCAATACCTTTAGCTTCTGACTTTATGTAAATTAAGAACTTGTGTTTGTATTTTATGTTATATAATTCTGGAGATGGTAGAACTCGTACTGGTCTACGTAAATGCTGAGGTTTCCACCTAGATATGGTGAAGACTCCGTGTGTCTCCAGCACTTTCCAAAAGCCATCCTTCAAACTTCAATTTTTTTCTTACCTTCATAATTTCCCAATCTTCTGGCTTGTCTCTCTCCGCCAAGTTGCGTGTATCATTTCTGTCTTTTGCCTAAGGTTAGGATAACAGGAAGGTCAGAGTATAAAGAGAGAAATGTATTTATGGTTGGGATTTAGCTTGTATTTATTTTTAGAGCATTTGAGGCAATGGAGGAAGCTTAATTGGCATTGTACTTCCTAATGCAAGTTCATAGTTAAAGCAGTAAGGAGGTGTTTTAAATAATTCAGCAGAAACTGCACCAAATGAATGCATTAAAATCTCTTTAAGTTCTAAAGTATAGAAAACCATTAATGGGAACTATGTTGCTTAATCTACAAAAAGTGTTTTCCATTCACCATATGTTACCAGGACTATAACTAAAATAGTAATTTATTATGAGGATGAGTCTTTAAAATGCTGCGCTGAGGCCCCAGGTTCTGGAACCACTGGCTGGGTCAGCACTTCGTGGTTTTAAGCAGTGATATGCCTTAGGTAAGAGAAAGAAAATGAGGTTCATTAATTCTTGATGTGCTTTAAACACAGAAACACTGCACTTTTTTTTTTTTTTTTTCCTAGACGGGGAAAACCATCCTTAAACAAATAGGCTAAATGCTTTGATTGGTTAGCTCCCCTCCAGGTTAGTAATAATGTCTCCATCTCAATGTGAGCGAATGAATGGTCTAGACAAGCTGTCATTGGGACCTGGCTTTGAGGTTTCCACAAGGTCCCTGCCTCAGTCACCATTCTAGTCAATAGAACCAGTCTGTAAGAGGACTAGGTGAAGTCCAGTGTGCAGTCTGGTGGAAAGGAGTGGAGGAAATGGAGCTGTCATGCTGGGGGTCATGACCTAACCCTCGTTAGCCCGCTGCTCTCTCTAGCTCAGCCAGTTGGTCTCTGTCTGGCTGAGTTTCTCATGGTGGGCGCCATCGCCCAGCTCCCATGCTGGCCTTGGGATCTGAAGATAGTCCTGGGGCCATATTCCTTGATGTGAAAATGCATGTTCTGTTCAAGTAAGTTTGTGCGACTGGAAGGAGGTGTGGAGCTGAATTAAGTGGGGTGAGTGTGAACGACTAATCTAGGAAGATAGGAGGAAAGAGCATTGCATTGTGGAGGGCCTTGGACACCTAGGACTTGAGTTTTTTAGAAGCACATTTGGGGTGGAGGCTACACACACACTCTTACACATAGTCCCAGTGGTTTATGACGTGTTTTCCAAAGCAGTTGCCACTTAAATTTTTTATTTCCAACCATAAGCCGTGAAAAGAGTCTTATGGCCCCTAAAATATTCATGTTATTGCTGCTGCGTGTTCGTGCTAGAATTTGAGGGCTTGCCTTCAGCTATACCTTAGCATAAAAGAAATCGTAGTAAAAATAATTGGCATAAAGCCATCAACTTGTTCATTTGCTCTCTTTCACTGTAAGACAATAAAGGAATTAAATGAGGTCTCATTTGGCTTTACACATTTGCATACTTAAATGTTCGGATGCTTCCCTGCTAAGTAAATTGAGCCTGATCAGGCAAGCTAGTAGTGGGTGAATACGTAGAATTTTCAATGGATTAATTCTCTGACTGCAGATTACTAATGATATTTTTAATTATTATACTATATCGATGGCATATTGTTGGATGGATAAAGCAGGTTAACAAAACTGTGTGCTATCTGTGAGGAAAAAATTACATATACATCACACATGGGTTTTTTCTTTCTAGATACATGTGATAAGGTAGTACACACATAGAGACATATACACGTCTAAGAAACCAGGATGTCACTATCCATGAATACAAATTAAGTCATTTTAACATTTAAATGGCCAAACTACAGTGGCCCTGAGCCCCTTTCCCGCTCCATTATCCAGGCTTTTAAAAAGTCCCCTTCCCAAAATATTTCTGAGGGCCCCAGGGGAATTCACATGCATCAGAAATATATTAGCCTCAGGCCCAATGACTCCATTAATGTGAAGCCCCCATCTACATTTCTGATAAATTTGAAATTTACTCACACACATCAAGAACTACGAAAAAAAAAGTGCTTCCAATGGCATCACTTATTCCTGCCAACTACATGCTTTGTTCAGGAAGCAGCAGTTTGGAGGTGATAGTAAAGTCTCCTCTCTTCTTTGTGTTTTTCCACCACCCAGGATGTCCCAAAGCAAAGCAGTTTGGTGCCCAAGTGTTGCAATTCCTGAAATGTATACTCTCTCTCTCTCTCTCTCTCTCCCTCTCTCTCTCTTGCTGATGTGTACGTACACATATTACCTTTCTCTGGATTATAGGCCATCCACTGGGCCTAAACTGGAGAAATTTTCTTTGATTTTCCTTCCACTGGGAGGAGGCATTCAGCCAAAACTCAGGCACTTTCCTCCTTCATTCTCTGCTTCCACTCTTCTTACAACTGTTAATAAAATACATGTCTCTGTAAGTGCCTGGGTGGCTCGGTCCTTAAGCCTCTTTGGCTTAGGTCATGATCCCAGAGTCCTGGGATTGAGCTCCGCATCAGGCTCTCTGCTCAGTGGGAAGCCTGCTTCCCTCTCTCCCACTCCTCCTGCTTATGTTCCCTTTTTCACTGTGTCTCCCTCTGTCAAACAAATAAATAATTTTTTTAAAAAATGTATCAGCATAATACAGTCATATTGAATATAGAAGGAAAAAAATTCTCTCCCCCATCAACCAATTTATGCCCAATCCTCCTTACTGACACTCATCCAACTCTGGATTAGGACATTTTAAATCCACATGGCCAACTTTTGTTCAGATTTTTAAAAAATCAAATATAAAGAAGATTTTAAATAACAAAACTAAGAAATTGAATCTATCTACCTATCTATCATGTACCTATAATCTTTAAGAGAGAATATATTACTCAAGCCCATTTGAAACATATATATACCAATCAACAATGTAATAGCATACAGAGGAAGCCACAAGAAATTCTGAAGAATCAAATAATACAATATTACCTGACTATATACAAAAAAATTACTATAGAAAGAAATCAGTAATAAGAAAAAAATTTTTTTTAATGTACATGTCTGGAAATTGAAAGATGTACCCTTTGGTTAAAAGGGAAATTTAGGGGTGCCTGGCTGGCTCAGTCAGAAAAGCGTGTGACTCTTGATCTTAGGGTCATGAGTTCGAGCCCCGCAGTGGGTATAGAGATTACTTAAAAAAAATTTTTTTTTTAAACTTAAAAAAAAAAAGGAAACTTAATAACAGAGAGAGACAGGCAAACCATAAAACAGACTCTTAACAAAGAGAACAAACTGAGAGTTGCTGGTGGGGAGGTGGGCAGGGGGATGGGCTAAATGATGGGTATTGAGGAGGGCGCTTGATGTGATGAGCACTGGGTGTTATATGTAAGTGATGAATCACTAAATTGTACTGTACTAAAACTAATGTTATACTATATGTTGACTAACTAGAATTTAAATAAAAACTTGAAACAAAAAGAACCCTTAAAATTAAATGGTATTAAAAACATACCAGTTAGAATCACTACTTGGAATGAAATTTATAGATTCAATAAGCTTATACTTATCAGAAAACAAGAAAGATTTAATGAGCTAAGTGCTTACCTCAGCAAGTTGGAAATGAACAACAGAGAAGGCCCAAAGATATATGAAGGAAGGAAATCATAAACATGAGAAGTCAATAAAATACTCAACAACAGCAACCCTCCAAAACAGAGAAATTTAGCTAACACAAGACTTGAATTTTTTTAAGATCAATAAAATAGACAAGCTTCAGGTAAGAATGATAAAGAGGAAAAAAATGAGAGAGAGAAATTGCAAATAAGCAAAATACAGAAAGAAATTAGAAATTTAAAATTACATACATGCATATATAAACACCAATGTATTTGAAGACCTAGACCAAATGAATAAATGTCTATAAAAGTATACAAATGCCAAAATTGATGCAAGATGAAATCTAAAATGTGAATAGATGAAAACCACTACTCAAATCAGAAAAATAATAAAAGAATTCACCTTTGCATAAAAGGAATAAAAATCCTCCAACCCCAGACAATTATACAAGTAAATCTACGAAATTCTGAGAAATATTTGATTCCTACCATATGCAAGTTGTTATAGAAAGTAGAAAAAGTGAGAAAGTTACTCAATTCACTTTATGAAGTCAGTAGAACCTGGATTCCAATACAAAATATAGTAGTAGAAGATAATTACACCCATTTCATATGTGAAAATAGATTTTAAAAATCCTAAAAAAGCAATAGCTAACTGAACCTAGCAGTGTTTTTTTTTTTAATGACATAATAAAATAAGATTCATCCTAGGAATGAAGAATCGTTTTATAATAGAAAATCTGTCATATAAATCACCATATTGATGAACTAAAAAGGAAAAATTACCCAGCTATCTCATAGAAGCCTAAAAAGAATTTGGAACAATTGAACAACTATTTGTAATATAAAAATATAAACTCGCAGATAACTAAGAACAGAGGAGAACTTCTGCAATGTGTTAAAGGCTCTACATTGCCACCTACGGCAAACACCATACTTACAGGAGAAAGTTTAAATGCAGCCATTGTGAGATTAAAAAACAAGGCAAGAAAACAGTTACCACCACTATTGTTCAGTATAATATTGGAAGTCATGGCCAGTGTAATAACAAAGAAAAAAAAATTAGAAGTAAAACTATTGAAAGGGAAGAGACTTCTTTTTTTTTTTTAAGATTTTATTTATTTATTTGACAGAGAGAGAGAGAGATCACAAGTAGGCAGAGAGGCAGGCAGAGAGAGAGGGGGAAGCAGGCTCACTGCTGAGCAGAGAGCCCGATGCAGGGCTCGATCCCAGGACCCTGAGATCATGACCTGAGCCGAAGGCAGAGGCTTAACCCACTGAGCCACCCAGGTGCCCCGGGAAGAGACTTCTTTGTATCATTATTTGCTGCAGCATGGTTATCTACATGGAAAACCTTCAGAATCAACAACCTGTCAGAACAAAAGAGCTGGGATTTTCATTACACTAACAATTAAGGAGAAAATATAATTTGCAAAGGAAACAACTCACACTAACAACAACTATATAAAGTGTAAGAGTGAAATAATAAAGTATGCTAAGACCTCTATGGAGAAAATCTAAGGCTTTATACCCTTAAAGGGTATTAAAACAATCTGAATAAATGTAGGGATTTTTTATGTTAATGGATGAAATGATTTACTTATTTTAAAATAACAGTTCTCCCCAGATTAATCCATAAATACGAAGGGCATTCCCTATTAGAAATAAGAGATAGCCTAAAGCATTGTGGTAATGCTGCAGAAATAGGCAAAGAGAACAATGAACAAAATAGAATCCTCCAAAAGACACTCACTGACATATAGCTACTTGACAAATGAAAAAGGTGACATTTCACATCAGTGGGAAGAAATGGATTCTTTAGTAGATAGAGTTGGGGTAACTTTCTTAATATTTGGAGAAAAACAAACATAGATCCCTCCCTTACACCATATATAAAAGTGAACTTCAGATCAACAAGTCCTAAATATAAAAGATTAAAATTATACAGCTAAAAGAAGAAAATGTAAAGAGTATCTTTGTCTACTTGGGGGTTGGAGAGAATTTCTTAAACAAGACCTAAAAAGTATATGTCATAAGGTAAGAAAAAAATCTTGATGGTTTTGACTTTATCAAAATTAATTTTTTTCTTTTTTTGAAGATTTTATATATTTATTTGACATAGAGGGAGAGATCACAAATAGGCAGAGAGGCAGGCAGAGAGAGAGGGGGAAGCAGGTTCCCCATGGAACAGAGAGCCCCATGTGGGGCTCGATCCCAGGACCCTGAGATCATGACCTGAACCGGAGGCAGAGGCTTAACCCACTGAGCCACCCAGGTGCCCCAAAATTGAGTATTTCTGTTCAAAGAAGAATACTATGGATAAAATTAACAATTGACACTCTGGGAAAATATGTGTGCAATGATTAAACAAGCCAAGGGATTTATATCTTAATACATAAGAAATACTTACAAATAAGAAAGAAAACCCAGCAGAAAAATAAAAAATATAAATGAAAAATTCACATAAAGGGAAATCCAAAGTTACCAAATCACTGAAGAAATGTTCAACCACATCAGCAGTCAGAGAGATAGATATTAAAATGAGATGCCGGGGCGCCTGGGTTAAGCACTTGCCTTCGGCTCCAGTCATGATCCCAGGGTCCTGGGATGGAGCCCCACATCGGGCTCTCTGCTCAGCAGGGAGCCTACCTTCCCCTCCCTCTCTCTGCCTCTCTGCTACTTGTGATCTCTGTCTCTCTCTGTCAAATAAATAAATAAAATATTTTTTTAAAAAAATAAAAAAAATAAAATGAGATGCCATTTGACATACATAAGTTCAAGAGTCAGAAAATACTGTTTTTGGTGAGGATGAAGGGACATGTACTTTCAGGTATTATGAGAGGGAGTATAAACTGACATAGGTGTTTCAGAGAGCAATCTGCCAAGTAATTGGTAAACCAAGGATTTATAAAGCTCTCATTCATAACCCCAGTCTTGATTATACATCCTAAAGAAAATCCTACCCAGATCCGTAAGGGGACATATTTGAGGATGTTTATTGCTGCCCTGTCTTTTCTAGTGAGCAGTGAACTTCGAATTGTTCAACTTTAGGGGAAAGGATCAGAAAATGTGAATAGATTCTATGGGATATTATACAGGAGTAGGAAGCTAGAAATTAAATATACGTAGAACCACAAGATAGATCATAAAACAGTGTTGAATCAAAAAAAGTTACATCACAATACCCTTTGTGCGAATTAACACATACACATACAAAAGAGCACAACATAAGTTATCAGCATACATAAGTATCTGAGACATCTGCCAAAGGCATCAGAGTGGATTATCTTCTGTGGGGAGGAAGGAATGGGTGTGTGGGGACCGAGGTTGAAGGGGGAAAATAAAATAAAATAAAAATAAAAATATGATGAAATAAACAAGGGGCTGTGCATAGACCCATGTCAGTAGCAAGAGTGCTGGGAACCAGAAGTGTGATTAACTCAGCCCTTGGCACCTGAGGAGAACAGGGTCCTAAAAAGGAAGAAAGGGACATTGCAGAGCACTGACCGTCCCTGAGACAAATCTCCATTGCTTCATAGCTAAAAGGTATCAGAATTCCTCAACCACCCCATAACTTATAAAGTAAAACCCAAGGTCCTTAGCAACACATTCAGCTCTTTTCACATCTGACCCCTGCCTCCTTCAACCTCTTTGAACTTTTCTACCATTTGTCCCCTAAGAAGGCACTAGACTGTTTCATTCTCTTTGCACCTGCTATTGCCACCACGTGGGTGTTTTCTTCCCCAATTATCTAGTCACAAGCTCCTCCTCATTCAACTTGGCCCCCTCTATGAACACCTTCCTTGACATTTTGTCCTGCTCTTCCCCCATATATACAACTATCAGGGTACTCACCACCTGGCATTGCAATTACTTGTCCACATCTCTCTCTCCCGGATTAAATTGCAAGCTGCTTGAGGACGTGACTGTGTCTTATTTCGGCATCCAAACATGCCTTGAATATACAGCCTTCTTATAACTGGTAATTGAATAAATGAAAGCATGCTCAGTCATCAGAATCTGTAGAGATTTTTAATAAGTATCCATCTTTGTGTCCAGAGAAGCTCTTATTCAAGAGGTGTTGGGAAAACACCAATGTATCAAGTTGTGAAGACTGGAAAGGTGAGAGAGGATGGACTGTGAAGCTAAAGATGTAAGGAATTCTGAGTTATGTTCGTGATGCTGCCACTGCCCCCCTCCTTTTTGCAGGACTCATCCCTACCACTATAAACAGCCATGGGCCCTGGGTAGGGACCTGGACTTCCTTGCATCTCTGACCTGTTGATTCTCCCTTACTGGATCACTGTTGTGATTCCCATCAGCCTTTTTTTCACCAATGTGACAAGACATATGGACTTAAGACATAGGGCAAAACCAAGAGCGTAACTGCTCGCTTCGGCAGCACATATACTAAAAAAAAAAACCAAGAGCGTGACTAAGCTGTTTGAAGAATTGTGAGGTGGATGCAAGCTGGCTTGTGCACTGGGCATGTGAAAGCTGTGGCCGCCCTCACTTCTCATCTCAGAACTCATCCAAGACAGGTGGGTTCAGGGAAGTCACCATTTTGGAAGATGTTCACAGATTTTCTTAAGAACCAGTCCTGGGGCGCCTGGGTGGCTCAGTGGTTTAAGACTCTGCTTCCAGCTCAGGTCATGATCTCAGGGTCCTGGGATCGAGCCCCGCGTAGGGCTCTCTGCTCAGCAGGGAGTCTGCTTCCTGCTCTCTCTCTCTGCCTGCCTCTCTGCCTACTTGTGGTATCTGTCAAATTAATAAAAATCTTAAAAAAAAAAAAAAACAGTCCTAATGTCAGTTCCTCAACCCTTGTTGAGTTCCAGCCTAGAATTCTGATTCACTATGTATTTTACAGGTTTGTGGGAAAGATTAACTTGGACGATATTTACAAAGCTTCTGTCCAGTTCCTGGTGCACAGTGAGTACTTGGCAAGTTAGTCTGTTCCCAGCCACTGCTCATGAGAAAAATAAATTAACTAATGGGAAAAATTATTCGAAGCCCCAAGCGCATTATAGATTCTGATCATATTTTTTTACATGCTCACCACCTTCCTTCAGTCTTGCAACTCTATCTTCATCAAACTTAATCTTGATATTCTAATATGCATGTTTTGAGCTGGCTCATTGCTTAGATTAAGCAGGTATGACTCCAGGGACTCTGGTCTCTTAGCGCAGTTTCCAGTCCATAATGATTTCCCCAAATGTCCTGCTTTCAAGACTGATGTTCTCTCCATTAGAATCAGTCAAGTCCCAGGCTACTCACACCCTTGTTTTAGACTTTAAAGATAGTGGCTTGCAAAGTCGACATATTTATACCTATTACAAGGGCATCACATTAGCAAAACCATCACCCAGGCCAGGGATATAGAAGTACATCCTAGGGCGCCTGGGTGGCTCAGTGGGTTAAGCCGCTGCCTTCGGCTCAGGTCATGATCTCAGGGTCCTGGGATCGAGTCCCACATCGGGCTCTCTGCTCAGCAAGAAGCCTGCTTCCCTCTCTCTCTCTCTCTGCCTGCCTCTCCGTCTACTTGTGATCTCTGTCAAATAAATAAATAAAATCTTTAAAAAAAAAAAAAGAAGTACATCCTAATGAGGATCAAGGGAATGGCAGACAGGAAGGGGAGGTTAGAGGAGGGTGCCCCAGGCCAAACACAGAGAGATAAGGAGAGGACATAGGGTAGTAGAGGAAATGCCGAACAGGCATAGGATGGTACCAGAGAGGCGCTATCCATTTCTTAAGTTGATTTCCTGTCTTCCACAGTTCTTCCATTCTTATTATGAAATTCTTGCCTGGGCAAGATTTGTGGGTATAGGGATGCCTGGGTGGCTTAGTGGGTTAAAGCCTCTGCCTTTGGCTCGGGTCATGATCCTGGGGTCCTGGGATTGAGCCCCACATCAGGCTCTCTGCTCGGCAAGGAGCCTGCTTCCTCCTCCTCCTCTCTCTCTCTCTCTCTCTCTCTGCCTGCCTGCCTCTCTGCCTGCTTGTGATTTCTATTTGTCAAATAAATAAATAAAATCTTTAAAAAAAAAAAGACTTATGGGTATAGTTTTTTTCTTCTCTTTGGTCTACCTCCTCATTTTCTTAGACAAAATATCTCCCCAAAGACACATTTTCACCTCTTTGCATGAGTTTTCAGGAAACTCATCCTTCTCCCCACCTCCACTAGCCCCAGTAAGTTCTCCAGGTAAAGTTAAACTGCTTGGGCCAAAGGTCGGTCACATTTTATTTACATAAGCATAGGGACTATCAAGAACACCGGGAAACACGATGCAGATGTCTGCAGCTACACTTTGATAGGCCCAGCAGCTGGGGCCGTTTGAACTCTTTCACGGGAAGTAAGAAACTAAAATCCATAAAACAATCTTCAGGCAATAACAGTGAGTTTGTCCACCGAGAATAGAAATCATTGGAGTAAGACTCAGCATTAGTGAGCTTCCTACTAAATCTAATTATTTTCTGGAGTGAATTTGTTGTGGGGAATGTAACAATGGGTGCTGACTTTCAAATACTTCTGAACTTATTTAATGTTTGACCTCATTTAAAAAAATTTTTTAAAAGATTTTATCTATTTCTTTGACAGAGAGAGTGAGCGAGCCCAAGCAGGGGGAGTGGGAGGCAGAGGGAGAAGCAGACTCCCCACTGAGCAGGGAGGCCAGCGTAGATCGATCCCAGAGTCCTGGGATCATGACCTTAGTGAAGGCAGATGCTTAACCAACTGAGCCACCCAGGTGCCCCATATTATTTGACTTCATTTAATGCATTTCCTGGTAAGTATTATTAAGAATGAAGCCAAAAGAAGAGAGAGCAAGTTTTTCTTGTCTGTTTGTTGCGAATGAGACCAATGAAACTAACCCTTAAAACTACTGAATTGCTTATACCAATCGGAAAGCCACTCTCTTCTTGACTTGAACTACAAGGTCGAAATGTCACTTTGGTCAGTTAAAGTGGTATGTCCTGCTGGCGTGTTTATTCTTTGACAACCAAGAATTATGATTTTAAAAAGTGCAAAGTCTAAGTAAATAAATAGGAAGAAAGAAAAGGCAACTCTGTGTAATTCTTATCACAAATGGCACTTAATATCCGGTACCAACAAACCTACCACTACTTTCCTCTGCTGGGGGCCACCTGTAAGGGTTGAAGAAATAGTGGAAGGCAGCAGAGACTTGGTAGGCGCTGTCCTATTCAATCCGGGCACAGTTCAATTTACTCAAAACCCCTTTATAAGAACACAGTTTACAAAACAGTTGTGAGTATCCACTAATTTGGCTGAATTAAAAACATTGTAGACTTCTACTGATAATAGCGGTAGCCATCAAAGTGCATTCAGCGAGCTTACTGGACATCAGGCCCTCTTGTAGGCAGCTGTATTTACCTTACATATTGAGCCTAATTTTAGAAATAAGGATCACGAGACTCAGAAGCAGTAAGAACTAGTCCATGATTTCATAGCAATTGAGGGCAAAGTGGAGATGGGAATGTGATTCTGTGGGACCCTAAAACCCAACTTCTTTCCTTTACTCCTCATACCACATCCCTGTCAGTGGTGCCTCCGAGACACCAGCATGTTTCATTCGGAGCCCATCTGTTGGGTAAGGTGGGTGATGGATTCCTATTTGAATAAAGGATTAAATGACTCTTTAGGAAGGCTTTTCTGGAGCATCTTAGGCAGCTGCTTCATTTTGCTTCTCCTGTCTCTTGCAACAGGGTAGTATTAAGAAAAAAAAATTCATGGTGCTTGCTTCCTGGATCCAAGACTTTCCCCTAGTCTTGTACTTCCAGCAGAGCCACTTAAGAGCATTTACTAGTGATGGCGGCTCCGAAAGTCATAAGTAAAGAGAGTGGAGGAGTTAATGTGCAACTTTTGATATTGAAAATAGAGTTGTGCAGAAAAAGATGTTAGTCCTCAAACAAGATTATTTTCTCAAGGTAACATTTCCAAAGTTCTTGTTTCCCCTTGAATATATCAAGAAATAAGTCTAGAAGAATCAACTCGAAGAGTTCTCTCATGCTACAGAGAAGGTATTCCTTCCACTAGAGCAAGCTAGACCATGAAGCTTATTGTCCTAAGTTAGGAGTAAGAATATGGTAGAGAAAGATTAAAGGTCAGGAGAAAAAACTGATCCTTCTGACTCTAAGGGATAGAGAGAAGAAGAGAACAGACACAGTAGCTGTCAGAGTTCTTATTTTTTCTCTTTCTTCTTGGGACAATGGTCTAAGGGAGGGTGGCTATGGAAACACCAGCTAAACTGAGGAGCAAACAGTGCAGGGAGGGGAACCATAGAACGAAACGAGAGCCTTTATTCCCACGTGCTGTGGTTCTGAGTGAGGGCCTTGAGGGCTTACCTTGGAATCAGTGGAACCTTCAGACCTGGGTTCCAAATGGAGGCAGTTGGAGTCCTGCATGGTAAGGATGCAAAGGGGGCAGGATCTACATGAGTGAGAATGGGGGGAAGCCAAGTAAGCCAAGGAGCCTCTAGACTAGGAGTGAGCACACTATTGTCCGTGGGTCAAATCCAACCCAAATAAACACCCATTTGTTTACACACTGTGGAGTTGGATAACTGTAACAGAGACTCTAGGGTCCACAAAGCCTAAAACATTTACTGCCTGGCCTTTTATTTAAAAAGTTTGCCAACTTCTGCCCTAGACCTTATGAAAGGCTGAAGGACAAGCTGCAGTGAGGCCAGTATGAGATGGTGCTTTGGAGCTCAAAGGACCAGAAGGTACCGAGCAAGTCCCGGGAGCTGGACTCCTTTCTTTCATCATGAGATCACCTAGCATAAACTCTTCCATACACAGGCTATCCTGGAAAGAAGCTGGAAAAGGGACTGAAGACTGAACTAAGAAATTCAGGAGGCTGAGCTTTTTACCTAAAGAGATTAAATATTATCTAAAGGGATAGCTCTATTTGCTCAGTAGGTTGGCCTGAATATAGTTTTTCCAACATGAAAGGGTTGAGATTCATGAAGAAGCCTGAATCAGGAAATTGCATTTCCTCTGAATATCTCAAAGAGTAAGTTTTATAACCCACCTACTGATTTATAGATTATGAGCCCTGATAAAAACCATAGAGATATTTTAAACCTCTTCTCTCATTGTACAGATAAGATAAAGAAAGAGTGTCCCAGAAAGACCACGTTCCTGTAGTTATGTAGAGGATGAATGGAGGCTTGAAGCTAAGTCCCCTGATCCAGTGGTTCCAAATACCACATTTTCAAAGGGATCATTAGTGCTTTGTCTTTCCGGTCTTGGTAGGAGATAGCACAGTCAAACATCAAAGAAATGAAAGGAGTTTGATAAGGAAACTGTTCACAAAGGTGTGGTCAGGGTTTAGGTATACCACAAGGGAGAATATAGTACACCAGGGCTAGCAACAATGGGGAACTCTTCCCGTCCAGGGGTGGAGTGGGGGGTGGGGGGCTTGTCCTGAGATAAGGTACTTAGGAGGCAAACACCAACAAGAGTGGAAGGATACCTCTAGCTCAAAGTAACCCAACAGGGAAAAATCCAGGGAAGTATGTTTCCTGACTTCACTTTTTTTCTACTCTTTCCTCTTTCTGTTATTCCATTAGCTGAATCCAGAAAATTAACCTCAGAAGATAAGTAGGGTGGATGTAGTATCTAGAGGAGAAAACAGAAAAATTGGTACCAAGATATAAAATAATCCTACAAAACAGTACCTGGAAGCATTCCTAGCTTGTGGTAGGTGCTCAGAAATTTTTGGATGAATGAATTGGTGAATTAATTAACTTTACTGTTGATAAAGCCATTCTTATGAACTTTTAAGGGATTCTTAACAAGTACCATATCCAGTCAACATACCATCCATCCAAGCAGGAAAGTTCTAAAGGGAGACATCTCTTCCCCACAACAGAATATGCAGCTCTCATAGCTGTAAGGGTTATTATCAGAGGTAGGCTTTGGGTCTGTGATTGTAATAGTTGCCTATCTATTGGTGCATAACAAATCATCACAAACTTAGCGGCTTAGAACAACATGAATGTATTATCTCACAGTTCCCATGGGTTAGGAGTCCAGGCATGGGTAAACTGAGTTCTTTGCTCAGGATCTCACTGGGCTGAAATCAAGGTGTTGGCTAGGTTTGGGGTCTCATCTGAAGGCTAGGGGACTCTTCCACGCTCATTCAGGTTATTGCCAGGATTCACTTCCTTGCAGCTGGAGGACTGAGGCCCCTCTTTCTTGCAGGCTGGTGGGCAGGGGTTGCTCTCAGCTCCTAGAGGCTGCCCTCAGGTATAGCTACACGGCTACCTCTGTAAACCCCTTCATACCTCCAATCTCTTAGGTCTGCCTCCATAATCCCACTTTGGAATAAGTAAAGTCAGTTCACTTATTAGTAACCTGATATCTGATATCTCATCACAGGTTCTGTCTATATTCAAGGGGAGAGGATATATAGGATGTATGCTCCAGGCTGTTCGGGTCTTGGGGGTCATGGTAGAATACTGCCTTCCACAGTGATGCAAGTTCTAGTGTTCTTCCAAGTTTGCAGATTTTTTTTTTTCAAGTAAACAGTCTGTTTACATTTGTCATCCTGACTCAGAATCTTTAAACTCTAGAGTGCTTTTTGTTTTGTTTTGCTTTGCTTTAATTTGGGAATATTTCCAGGCCATTTTTATTTTCAGAGATGCATGTTGAGTAGGCTGGGTATATGCTTGGATTTTTAAAAATTTTTTATTATTTTTTAAAATATTCTATTTATTTATTTATTTGACAGAGAGATAGAGAGAGAGCACGAGTAGCCAGAGCAGCAGGCAGAGGGAATGGGAAAAGCAGGCTTTCCACTGAGCAGGGAGCCTAATGTGGGGCTCGACCCCAGGACCCTGGGATCATGACCTGAGCCAAAGGCAGCCATTTAATCGACTGTGCTACCCAGGCACCCCTATGCTTGATTTTAAAGCCATTTCTGAGAAGGGGATTTGGTGAATCCGATGTTATTCACAAAAGAAGGAAGAAGAAAGAATGGTTGATTTAAATATGAAATATAATTATTTGAATTACTAAGTACCTTATAGATTCTGATTATAGCTCTACAAAATTTTGTAAGCATGGTAGCTAGGGTCTACAGTAATTTGTAGACCAACCATGAAAAGCTAAGCAAACTGCAGACCATTTACAACCAAATCAAAATAGCATTAATAGACCAAATAATGTTTACTCTTAATGCCAAGAGCAAATGTATTTTTTATGCTTTTATGCTTTCCAGAATATCTGTGAGATAGGAGCATTCACACAAATGGCCACAGTTAAATATGAAGAAAAATTCCTACTAGTAAATATTTATAGGAGTTCAACTCCTGAACTTGACCCTCTTTGTATCTTAAAAATCAAAGATTTATGTGGGTCCTACACAAAGTGAGATCATATTTGATTGTAGATTTTTTTAGGGCCGCAAGGAGGAAAAGTATCAGATACATTATTTTCCATAGAATCTTTGACTGAATGTTCCCTTTGGATTTTGTGAGAAAAGAACAGGAATTTTAATGTCTTATCTAAGGTTTTCTGTACTATCCTACTGAGGACCAGGGAAGGAAGCAGAAGGGGCTGTGGAATGGTTTTGGTAGTATCCCCACTGAAGCCACCATTTTGGCATGGACCAACTCTGTTACTGCAGTTGTTACACTTTGAGAAAAGTCCATCCTTGGATACAGTTTGAGCAGGACATCATGGGGTGAGTAAGGAGATGGCACTGATTATTTTACGGACTCCCTGATCATCCCACTTTTGAAGTCTCCCACTCCCTCACTCCCTGCCATATGAAGCATGGGATTGGCAGCAGAGAGAAGAGAGAGGAGAGCAGGGGAAAGGGAGAGAAGCACTGTGGGAAGAGTGGCAGAAATCGTTCAGAAATGGTTTTTGCCTCCTCATAAATAGAATAATAAGAAAGTCTTCAAGTAGGGAATTAGAGTGTATCTGGTTCCACCTTTCCTCAGAAACTAAATTCAGTCACATTTAGCAGCTCAGCCCCAGAGGCACTACTATCGACCACCAGGCAGAGCTCCTATATGGAAATACCATGAAAGTGGATAACTTTTAGGGAAGAGATTCAGGGAACTCTTCCCTTACAATTTAGACAAACAATAGTTTTCCTGGAGGCCCCACCAGTTTACTTTCTCTTGCATCCCATTGGCAGAACTAGATCACACGGCCATCCCTAGCTACAAGAAAGTAATTTGGGAGGTGGGGGAAACCTGGGTGGCACAGTGGGGTAAACATCTGAGTCTTGGTTTCAGCTCAGGTCTTGATCTCAGGGTCATGATCTCAGGGTGTTGAGATCGAGCCCCAAGCTGGGACTCATCATTCAGCATTCTTCTCTCCTCCCTCTGCCTCTCCCCCTTCTCACATGCACATTCTTTCTCTCTCTCTGTCTCTAAAATAAACGTCTTTTTTTTTTAAAAGAAAGTGAATTATTTTTTAAACTGGTATGTATGGAAGTGTTGAATTACTATATTGTACACCTGAAACTTACACTGCATGTTAATTAACTTGAATTTAAATAAAAAGTTCGAAAAAATAAAAGTAAAAACTGCATGTAGACACTGATGAAAATGGGGTTCTGTTAATATAAGACAGGGATCAGCAAACTTTCTGTAAAACACCACGGTTTCATCTTTAGGGTCTGAGGGTGTCTGTTGCACCTGCTCAGTTCTGTCCTTGCCTCGTGGAAGCAGTCACAGGCAATACATGGTGAGACTGTGTTCCAAGGAAACTTTATTATTAAAGAACAAGCAGCAAACTGGATTTCGCCTAAGGACTGCAGTTTACCCAATCTTGACAAAGGAGAAGAATATTAGGTAAGAAACAAGCAGGATCTCCCATCCCACTTGTCTGTGTTTTTTTTTTTTTTTAAAGATTTATTTATTTATTTATTTGACAGAGAGAGAGAGAGAGAGAGAGAGCGCGATCACAAGTAGGCAGAGAGAGGAGGAAGCAGGCTCCCCACTGAGCAGAGAGCCTGATGGAGGGCTCGATCCCAGGACCCTGAGATCATGACCTGAGCTGAAGGCAGAGGCTTAACCCACTGAGCCACCCAGGCGCCCCCCACCTGTCTGTTTTTAAGAATCATTCCTTGAGGGCACCTGGGTGGCTCAATGGATTGAGTTTCAGCCTTTGGCTCAGGTCATGGTCTCAAGGTCCTGGGATCGAGCCCCACATTGGGCTCTCTGCTCAGTGGGGAGCCTGCTTCCCCCCCTCTCTCTACCTGCCTCTCTGCCTACTTGTGATTTCTCTGTCAAAGAAATAAATAAATAATTCTTTAAAAAAAAAAAAAAAAAGAATTCCTCCCTGAGAACCCTTTTCTCACCCTGCATTCTAGGACTTGAATACATCAAGTAAATAAGGATATCAAACATGGCATTTCATATTTGGAAGGGGTTCAGATTCTGGGCTGCCATAAGACTTGGTTTCTAATCTTCTGACATAGGTATCTGAGATTCTATGCGACATGGAGCTCAGCTACTCTGGTACCTTAGTCATACTGTTTATTCCAGTGCGGGAGCCCCACAGCACCTGAGTCTAGAAGTCACACACAAAAGTGAAGAAATGACTGTCACAGGAGGATGAATGGCTGCCCTCTGAAGTTTTCATTTGGCTCCTAAATGACAAAACTGGGCCGACCAAGAGAACTTGGTAATTTTCTCTGCTTGTAGAGAAGCCACCTGGTGAATATCACATTGCAACCACCAACCCTTGGCAGAGGTTGGAACAGCAGCTATAATTATAAAAAGAGCAGGGAGGAGAGTCTAAAAATCTCTTCTGAGTGGCAAAAATTCTGAAAATCAAGATAATTACAACACTCGTTCATCCTGATTTCCTTAGCTATTTATAGATGAGGAGAAGCTGATGCACTGAGAGCTTTTGCTTTTCTTTTCCTTTCTTTTCTTTTTTTCTTTTCTATTTGCATTAAATCCTGTGTGGCTCCTCTCTGAAATGTGTGCATATGCTGAGTCCATGTGAGATGCCACCACTGGCACTTGTCATAAGAATTAAATCCCTCTCAAGCTTGTTTACAGCTCAGCACTTGTCATACTGCTCCCTTGAGCTTCATGGCTGGTTGGGTTCTTTTTTTCCCCAGCTCTGCGGAAGATTTAATTTCTTTTTTGTTTATGTGTGTACTTACCCTTGCAGGTGCAGGGAAAAAAAAATTGCTGTGCCCAGATGTTTTGAAGCTGCAGCAGCATACATACAACTCAGATTAAACAGAAAAATTGCATAAGACAGGGCAGGCATTTCAAGTACATTATTCTATAGGGTATTTAATAAACCTATCATGTTTGCTCGACAATAAGACTCTTGAATATAACTTTAGGAACAGAGGACTATTTTAAGGCATCACCAGCTTGATTTGTTTATAGACGACTTTACAATGAGATTTGTCACTTTTGAGTGGGACCCGTTACATTTACCCCATTTTCAACTTAGGAAATATCTTCCCAGAACAGAACAGTCTGGGAATTGGATGGGAACATCGCCTATCAAGTTGTCTCAGTTCATTACTGGATTAATTAGACCTCAGGGATCTAAGGCCAGATTTCACCTTAGTTTTGAAACACAGCAAACATAAGCCAAGCACAAACAACCCTCTTGCTGCTCGTTGGGCTCTGTACTAATATGCAAACGCCCTGTTCAAGCTGCAGATGGATAATGCTGCTGCGGACCCTCAGTTTGGATTTTCCTTTACCCAAGGCACTGGGTTAACCTGCTTTGTACATAGCAACTGTCAAATAGTGGCGGGAAGGAGTTCAGCTTAGGAGAGGAATTAATGCTCAAAATTCTCCAGACTCCACTTCACCAGCCTCCAGCCATTGTTTCCCAGGACTGCGTGGAGGTAGCTCATCACCTTTGGCAATGAGTCTTTTAAAATATTCCCTCACATCACAGCCAAAGCTTAGCTCACAAGGCTTGTCAGGAAGGCCTATACAATATACCCACCCCCCGCTTTGTGACATCCTCCCCGCCACCCGCCCCCAGCCCGGAGCATGTTACTGTTTTTACCTTTCCCTGAGGTGTAGAAGAGTTCCCAGCTGACTGGCTTAGGATGTTGGTTTAAAAGAAAACCCCTATCTCTCTTTGCTCATGAAGCTAAAGACCCCCCAGTAGAATTAGTGAGGTCTTTAGCTAGTAGAAAAGAGTGCTGTAGGCCTGTTTCTTTGTAGGGAAGAAAAGAGGTCTTGCAAAAAAAAAAAAAAAAAAGAGAGAGAGAGAGAGGGAAGCTCTCACGTTTTAATTTAAGTGCCAGTGTTGGATCCCCAGTTGGCAAAATCATTTATAGTCAGTATTTGGCCCAGCATTTTGCATATGCAAGATCAGAGCTTATTAATATCATCTCTTACTTGTGCCTCCCAACACTGCCACCAGAGAACATAAAAGGCTTAGACCATGCACACTGCAAAATGAATGGCTCCTTCTTAACTTCCACAATGCAGGTTTTTGCTTGTACCAAAAGAGTTATAGTCCCCTGGTCATCCTGGTAATATGAAACACTCTCTTCATCCCAGTCACTTCTAGAACCCCCACTTGGAACATGGGGACTGTATTAGAAATCAGTATCTCCTGTAATGGGCTGTGTATGGAAGACAGAATAGTAGGCTTCAGAAAGCATCTGTGATTTCATAGAAGATGACTGTTTGTAGGTCATTGTCAGTTCTGGAAACAAAGCCATTATATAATTTATAGTCTTGTCTATTTATGTTTTCTGTCTTTAATTTGTTCAAAGCATATCATTAGACATTGATTATTCTTATAGCAGGAAGCCTATGGACTCATCAAGATGGGGTGGGACTTTATGAATGAAATCTGTTGTAGCGGTGGCTTTGCTAGTGTAAGTAATTTATTATATCTCTACAGGTAATGATTATAAATATTTTAAACATATGAAGCTTGTACGTTGGAGCTCCAATCAGGCATAGCTACCCACCACCAGACTATGGGTTAGATAGAACCACAACCACACAACCAATGAGATGAAAGTGGATAGATATGGCCAGCTCCTCACTCTCAGTGGAGTGTGAACCCAGGTGATGACTTCAGCAGCCCAGAAACATCTGCTCCCCTGCTCCCCCCAAATCTTCATAACCACACAAACAAATAGACATGCGTATACTTGCCAGATCCAAAAATTTACTTGTGTAAAACCCTGATCACTTCTGCCAAGAGTCAGGTATATTGTGTTAAGAAGTAGCACAGGGAAGCTACTTTTTAATGTATTTGTCAGGGTCATGGGAGCCTGGAGCAAAGCCATGAGGAAGGGAGTCTCCGGCTGGCAGTCTCTGTTAGGTCACCAGAATAAAAGAAGCTGGAAAGAAGTCTGGCGGCAGAGGGTACTTTTGGGAAGGATGGAGGGGAAGTAGAAGGGAGACAGAGAGATATTGCCTATGCACTTTTCCTGCTTCAAAACTGTCTTAGAAATGACTGGGCTAATGTACAAGAGGAGAAGCTAAACAAAGGTCAACTAGGGCAAGCTCCATTATCTCTCAACTCACAAGTTCAGAGGGGCTAAAGCTGTAATGCAACTAGTTGTTTCCTCTTTTCTGTATGGCTGTCCCAGTCTATCTTTCCAGTTCATCTCCTGCCACTGTAATCTTTACCTAAACCTGGTCACCTGTCGAATACTGTGACATCTTTCTTAGGCAGATCAGTCAGTTCCTCCACTGTGCTTCCAGTGTACATTGTATAAATATTACCTCCTATGGGATTGTTTAAGTGCTGCCTCCCATCGAGATTCAACTCCCAGAGAGTAGTAATAGCATTTGATTATCTGGGTGTCCTTAATGTTTAGCCCACGATAGGTACTTGATATATGTTTATCTGTTGGATGGATGGATGGATGGATGGATGGATAGCTGGATGGGGTATTGCAAATTTTAAGGGAAAAAGAAAAGAGCACAAGGAATTCACAGGTGAGAAATTTCCAAATGAAGTCCTAACCAAAACTCCAGCCACTTTCTCACAGAGGTTCATCTTTCACCTCTGAACATTGGTCTCGACGCTGCCATCCTTTCCAAATGAGAGCTACAATCCAGGCAAGTCGTAAGGCTTAGAAAAACCATAGGAAAAGTCATGGGATCCTGCTAATTTGAAGATGGATTTAAACTTCAGTCAGGTATCAACATTGCCAGCTTGTGTTATCTCTTCATGCATTTAACAGAGCACTTACCTCTCAAAACCCGGCTGTGGCTTGATCTCACATGTTCTTCATACTTGCTTCAACACCTGTTAACCACAACACTGAGGCTGCCAGTCCTGGCTTCATCTTGCTCTCTGACTGTTACTACGACGTTGTAACCACAGCTCTGCAGCTGCTACACTGGCAGCCATTCCAGGGACTGGGGCTGGCCTCTGGTCCCTGGGGTGCTTTAACCGCCACACAGGTTCTTGGTGCAACAGACACTTCTCTCTCTCCCTTCTGGCCCTCACAGCCCCTTGCTCATCCTGCCTTTATAAAGCCTATTTCTTTGGTGTTGCTAGCTTGCGTGTGTCTGTCACTCTCACTGGAGTGCAAGTTCTGTGAGGGAAGGACTATGTCCTACTCGTTATTGTTTCTCTCATTCTTATCAGAGCCTGGCAATGGAAGGTAAGAGTGAAGAATGAATGAATGAATGAATGAATGAATGAATATGTTCTCATTAAAATTCTTTGCTGCAACCTCAATTAAGTCACTCATCACTCCTACCTCCTATTACGCCCCCCAAAATTATACTTGTGATTTAGTGTGATTGCTTTTTTTCCTTCACCCCAGAAACAGGTAATTTTTCTTGATTATCAACAGCAATGCTGTAATACAAAAATAGAAAAGAAAAACCTAGGAATGGTATAAACCTGCTAATGGTTCCCTCTAAGAGTTATCTTTATACATCTCTAAATTACATTTAGTAATATTTGATTTCCTCAATCTCTCAGGCCAGTTGGACATGGTGTGCCCTGCTTAGGAAGCTAAGTGCATCTAATTCCATGAACACCAGAGATATAGTGACTCTGCATTTTAACTATACGACTTGTAATTTTTTCACTTAAAGAACTGAATGTTTCTGCTTTTTTGGGTCTTAAGAGCTAAGTGTCTCTTTGGAATCTTTGGGAAATTAGACAATATATTGAAGCTTTATCACACCTTTTAGTACTAATGATTCCAGACGGATGATACCTCCACTTGACGTATCTAAATTGACTCACCTAAATTCAATCTCCATTTCCAAGTCAGAGGGCACATCTGGGTGTGGTGAAATGGGAAACGAGGGCCTCGGCTCAGAGCAGACTGAGGCTGGTCGACCAGCTGGGCCATACCTTTCTCTTCATGTCTGTGAAACAGGGATCATAATGTTGACTACATGGGGTTCTTGTGAAAATTAAAAGAAAATGTGGAGCACCTGGGTGGCTCAGTGGGTTAAAGCCTCTGCCTTCGGCTTGGGTCATGATCCCAGGGTCCTCTCTGCTCAGCAGGGAGCCTGCTTCCTCCTCTCTCTGCCTGCCTCTCTGCCTACTTGCGATCTCTGTCAAATAAATAGGTAGAATCTTTAAAAATAAATAAATAAATAAATAAAAGAAAATGTGGCATGCATAATGCTCTTAGCCAAATTCTGTGAAGCAGAATTTCCTCGATTATATTAGTACCCTCCCCCTTTGGACATCCAGGGCGCACTGTGGTGCCAATATACAGACACAACCTCCTGTGGCAGAGGGATCCCTGGGAGTGGGGGTGGGGGCGCAGGGTGCTTCACAGAGTTAGACAGTTGGGGCAAATGGTGAGAACAATTTTACAATGTTTTGATATAAATCATCCAGAGACGTTTTGCCTCTTCCCTACTGATAGCTCCTTTTTCCCCCACCCAGTCCGGAAATTCCTCTTCTAGGCCTCGGCCTTTGGGATTACTGATTTTCCAACTTCACCCTTGTAATCCTCCAAATCTCAGGAGCAAGATCTTTGCTTCCCCACCAGCCGTGCTGGCAGTTACCTTTGCTATCAGTTTAGCCAGAGTCCTCTGTTGGTTCTCCTCGCAGGCAAATGCTCCAGCTTTCCTGGTCCAGACTCACCTCTCTGACCTAGGGCCTTCACACCCTGAGTGCCATTCCCATCAGTGCAGCCCAAGCAAACACTCCTGCCTTCAGATGTTCAGGTGTTGCTTGACAGGGTATTCCTTCAACCCTTAACAGAGTATTCCTTCCCTCTGACACTGGATCATTTTGTTCCATTCTTCTTCGGACCCTCAGTGATCCTAAAAATACATCTTAGCTCATCACAGTCACTCTCACTCACCATTTTAATCTTCTCAGACTCGTGTGGAAAATTCCCGTCCTTCACAGGGGTAATAGCGATGGCCACAGCAAAGGCACATTTACAGCTCAAGAACACTTCTGGAAGTTGTTTCTCATCTTTCTTTAAAATAAAAGTAAAAGAAGTTCAGAGTGCATACTTATTTTTTTTATATGTACTACTTCTACCTTTAACTAACTAGTTCCCTTTTAACTAACAGTCAATTTATGAGGAGTAATATTTTTAAATTTAAAATGTCCATTTTTTTCTCTTTAAGAATTTTTTTATGTCAAAAATGCAAAACGGGGCACCTGGGTGGTTCAGTCGGTTGAACTTCCAACTCTTGGTTTCAGCTCAGGTCATGATCTCAGGGTCATGGGATCAGGCCCCACGTCAGGCTCCCTGCTCAGAACAAAGTCTGCTTGAGATTCTTCCCCCTTTCTTCTCCTTCCCACTCTGCTCTTCCCCACTACTCATGCGTGCTCTCTCTCTCAAATAAATAAACAAACAAACAAATAAAACAGAATCTTAAAAATAATACAAAATTTAAAAATGCAAAACATATAAACAAAAAGAAAATGTAAGATACTACATAATCCCATAAATCAGCTTAACCACTACCAAGTTTTTTGTTTTGTGTGTTTTTCATATTTATCTATGTATCTATATCTGTGCTACAAAATCTCCATACAAATTTGTTGTTAAAAATCATTAAGATAGGGGCGCCTGGGTGGCTCAGTGGGTTAAGCCGCTGCCTTCGGCTCAGGTCATGATCCCAGGTCCTGGGTTCAAGCCCCACATCGGTCTTTCTGCTCAGCGGGGAGCCTGCTTCCTCCTCTCTCTCTGCCTGCCTCTCTGCCTACTTGTGATTTCTCTCTGTCAAATAAATAAATAAAATCTTTAAAAAAAAAAATCATTAAGATACTGGGGTGCCTGGGTGGCTTAGTCGTTAAGCGTCTGCCTTCGGCTCAGGTCATGATCCTAGGGTCCTGGGATCAAGCCCCACATCGGGCTCCCTGCTCAGCAGGAAGCCTGCTTCTCCCTCTTCCTCTCCCACTCCCCTTGCTTGTATTCCTTCTCTCCCTGTCTCTGTCAAATAAATAAGTAAATAAAATCTTTTTTAAAAAATCTTTAAGATACTGAAAATGTTCTGCCTTATGTTCCACTAAGTTTATCATGTGATCACCACTTGTCATCATGATTTCAAGAGATTTCTTTAAATAATGTGCTAATATGTGTACAGTAGTTGCCTAATAAATATAATCTCCTTTTCATAAACTAGATTGGATTATATGACTTCGTATAATTTTGGTTGTGTTAAAGGTGTAACATTAATGCAATAATTTTGGAGAAATTTAAATTCTACTTTTTTTTTTTTTACTTTTTAAAAGTTAAATTCAATTAGCCAACATATAGTACATCATTAGTTTCAGATGTAGAGTTCAATAATTCATCAGTTGTTTATAACACCTAGTGCTCATCACATCATGTGCCCTCCTTAATGCCTGCCACCACTGCCTTCCCTCCAGCAACCACCAGTTTGTTTCCCAGAGTTAAGAGTCTCTCATGATTTGTCTCCCTCTCTGATTTCTTTCCATTCCATTTTCCCTGCTGTCCTCTATGATCCTCTGAGCTATTTCTTATATTCCACAAGAGTCCAGTGCTAGATGGCTCCCCAGGGGAATTCTACCAAACATTTAAAGAAGAACTAATACCTATTTTTCTGAAGCTGTTAAAAAAAAAAAAAAAGAAAGAAATGGTAGGAAAACTTCCAAACTTGTTTTATGAGGCCAGTATCACCTTGATCCCAAAACCAGACAAAGACCTCACCAAAAAGGAGAATTACAGACCAATATCCCTGATGAATATGGATGCTAAAAGTCTCACCAAGATAATAGCTAATAGGATCCAATAGCACATTAAAAGGATGATTCACGGGGTGCCTGGGTGGCTCAGTGGTTAAAGCCTCTGCCTTCGGCTCAGGTCATGGTCTCAGGGTCCTGGGATCGAGTCCCACATCGGGCTCTCTGCTCAGCAGGGGGCCTGCCTCCTCCTCCTGTCTCTCTCTCTGCCTGCCTCTCTGCCTACTTGTGATCTGTCAAATAAATTAAAAAAAAAAAAAAAAGGATGATTCACCACCAAGTGGGACTCATTCCTGCGATGCAAGGGTGGTTCAACTTTTGCAAATAAATCAATGTGATACATTACATCAATAAAAGAAAGGACAAGAACCATATGATCCTCCTAACTGATGCAGAAATTCTACTATTAAGAAGCACTTAACAAAAGGTTTCACTCTTTCCACTCGTAGTGTTTGTTTTCATAGCATTTTATCTTTAAACTAGCTCATATTCATCAGTGATTAACATAGCAGCAAATTGTGTTACTTTAACTATTTCAAGCTTGGGATTATGAATATACTCAGCCTTTTTAAAAAATAAGAAAATAGCTTCCCCAAGGAAGTTTCTGTTCCATGTCCTTTATTGTCTCTTCAAGCACCCATCTTTCTCTTGTGGTCCTTTGTACTGAGAAATACTGATAAAGATTGTCCACATGAGCTGCCTTAAATTCCTTACTAATTATCCCATAATTCTGGACACTGGATTCCTCCCGCTCTACTTTACTGACACCGGGCTCCTTTATTTGTTAGGACAGAGGTTTAGCTACTATTAATCAAACTGTTCCTTTTCTGTTGAGTTGTGTGAGTTCTTTATATATATTGGATATTAACACATTATCAGATACATGATTTGCAAACATTTTCTCCCATTCTGTAGGTTGCCTTCTCATTTTGTTGTTGGTTTCCTTTGCTGTGTAGAAGCCTTTTAGTTTGATGTAGTCCCACTTGTTTATTTTTGCTTTTGTTGCCTTGGCATTGGTGCCAAATCAAAAAAAAAAAAAAATCGTTGTAAAGATCAATGTCAAGGAGCTTAGTCTCTATGTTTTTTTCTAGGAGTTTTATGGTTTCCCATCTTACATTCAAGTCCTTAATCCATTTTGAGTTGACTTTTGTGTATGGTGTACATAATGTTCATTTTTAGATGCATGATTTGCAAGTATTTTTCCCAACCTGTGGTTTGTCTTTTCATTTTTAAATGGTGTCTTTTGAAGAGAAAAAGATTTTAGTTTTGGCAAAGGCCAATATACCTTTCTTTTTTTTTAAAGATTTACTTATTTAATTTTTTTATTAAAGATTTTTTCTTAATTTATTTAACAAACAGACATTACAAGTAGGCAGAGAGGCAGAGAAAGAGGAAGAGAAGCAGGCTTCCCGCTGAGTGGATAGACCAATGCAGGGCTCGATGTGGGGCTCGATCCCAGGACGCTGGGATCATGACCTGAGCTGAAGGCAGATGCTTTAACCCACTGAACCACCCAGGCGCCCCTACTTATTTATTTTAGAGAGAGGGTGAGAGCATAAGCAGGAGGGGCAGAAGGAGAGAGAAAATCTCAAGCAGACTGTGCTGAGCACAGAGCCCAATGCAAGGCTTGATCTCAAGATCTCAAGATCATGACATGAGTCATGTTGGAGGCTTAACCAACTATTCGGCCCAGGTGCTCCCAATATACCATTTTTAAAATGAATTATGTTGTTGATGTCATATCTAAAAAAATCTCTGTCTAACCCATAGTCACAAATATTTTGCCAATGTTTTCTTCTATAAATTTTATAGTTTTAGGTCTTACCCTTATATCTATTGATCCATTTTGAGTTAACTTTTGTGTATGGTATGAGATAAGGGTCTATATTTGCTTATTTGTTTCAATGGATATACAATTATTCTAGCTCCAGGTTTTAGAAAAGAATAGTCTTCGGTGAGCCTGGGTGGCTCAGTCAGCTGAATGTCTGACTCTTGGTTTTGGCTCAGGTTGTCATCTCGGGGTCATAGGATTGAGCCCTATGTTGGGCTCTGGGTTCAGTGTGGAGTCTGAGATTCTCACCCTCTCTCTCTTTCCCCACTCATGTACTACTCTCTCTCTCTCTCTCAAACAAAAATAAATAAATACATAAATAAAATCTTTTAAAAAGAATATTCTTCTCCTACTGAATTATTTTAGAATCTTTGTCAAAAATTGATAGACTGTAAATGTGTGCATTTATTTCTGGACTTGCTGCTTTTTTACATTGATTTTAATGTCTGTCTTTATGCCAATACTACACTATGTTAATTTCTGAAATTTTGCAGTAAGTTTTGAGATTGTCAGTATAAACCCTCCAGTTTTTTCAACATTTGTTCAGCTTTTAATTTTTTTAATTACAAAAATTGTTTTATTAACATATAATGTATTATTTGTTTCACGGGTACAGATCATAAATTTTAGGATCAATTTGTCCATTTCTATGTCAACAATGTTTTATAGTTTTTAGTGTATAGGTCTTGCTCTTTTAATGACTTTATTCTTAAGAATTTATTCTTTTGTATGCTATGGTGAATGGAAATGTTTTCTTAATTTCATTATTGGATTGTTGTCCTGATCCTGCATCTTATGACCTCACTTCTCAATTCTAGTATTTTGTTTTGCTTTGTTTTGTTTTTACTAGATTCCCTAGAGTTCTTGCAGGGTGGGAGGGAGGAAGACTCAAGGTTCTCCCTGGTAGGGAAGTCCCTCCCTATTCCAATGTCCGCATAAGAGCTGTAGTTTTATCTTTTTGATATGTTGAGGTCCAGCTTCAAAATACCGTTTGGATACAAATAACCTATCTTACTGTCATTGTGCGGATGAGGAAACTGATCTCAGAATCACTGAGTAATTTGATATACGGTTTAAAATTAAATGAAATACTCCAAAGGCAAAATAAGGTATGATATGGACATACAAAAGAAGTCAGTGAATCAGTAAAATTGCAGCTAGTCTTGTTCCCAATGAAACATTTTATTCTCTCATTATAAATATTAATTCACGGTGGATACAACTCTTTGGCTTTAGGTAAATTTCATAGAAAAAATATGTAGATTTGTCATTTTTCTTATCTCAAATTGAAGCTGCATTTGAAAAGGTTAAAAGGATGCATAATTACACCGTTATTAAATGTCATATGGACTGATATTGTGCAGGTTAGGCCAAGTGGCTCTGTAACTCGAGTGTTAATTATTTGCAAACCTGCATATGGGAGGCCCCTAAGGATATTATTACTGAAGTATTGGCCTTCTCCTGACTTCACTGATGTTAGTGTCAGCAAAGCCAGTGAATCTGTCATGTCTTTCCTGTTTATTCATAGAGGTTGTAGTGGTATTTTAGCAATATTCTTGCTTTTCATGGATAATTGTTTCTACTTTTGAATTTATACTCATGTAACATTTTAATAATCTTTTTCATATGCAGAGCTCACTTAAAATGTATAATAGCCAACTTGTTATTAACTCTTTTTGACAGTGAGAAGTTAGTGAGAACTGAATATTAACAAGCAGAGAAAGAAAGCCGCCAGGACTTTCAATTATTAATAGAAGTAGGAGTTATACCCAGAGACTTTTTGACACAAGATACCAGGTAGTGAACAGTCTTATTTTAAAATAGCATGACAGAAATACTCTGAAAAGCCCAAGTAAAATAACGATAACAAGAAAAGAGAATAATATATATATTTAAAAATATTTGAAAATGTCTGCACTTAACTTGGTAGAAAAGCTAATCATAATCATTACACAGTAATTAGAAGCCATTGAGTTTTTGTCATTTACTTAACTATGCTTATATTTTGTAAACATGAAGTGTCTTCAGTTGGGTAAGAACAGAACAGAATAACTATTTATTAAAGTATAAGATAAATGTTGCTGTGTTTAAATCTACCTTTTTGTTGTTGTTATGATATCAGGAAGGTATCAGGGAGCAGTTGAAAATGAGAAATTGGGTCATTGCTATACAAGGAGATACTAGAAATTTTAATACAACATTTTAATACAGTTAGAAACAGCTTTATGATTGGAGATTTGTGTGTGATAATACATACAACTATAAACCTCTGTTATATTTTAAAATGGAAAACCCAACTCCAAGATCCAGAGATGTTTTTATAAACATATTGCTCATACAGAGAATTGTGAATTACAAATGTAACACATGAGGAATATACACATAACTAACATATTCTATTTTTTTATAGCTAATATATTTTAAATTGACTTCAAAAAATAATTTTACCAGTTATTTTAGAACTTAGAAGCATTTTGGTGGACCAGAGATCATTTAAAACCTGTTAAGATCATGGGCACTGATGCCTCCTTTTTCTATTGATCAACTTCCCTACAGCACAACAGAGTATACAAGATGCTTCACTTGACTCTAAAGCTGTCTATGTTCAAAATTTATTTTATGCCATTGCTGCTCTTCTCATTAATAAGCATTTTTAAAGTGTCTATTGTATCTATTGTTCTTAGAACACTGAAAAAATTAAATTAAATTAAATTAAAAAATAAATAAAGTATCTATTGTCTTACAGTGCCTGCCATGGGAGAAGGTCACTGCCAAGCATTACACATTCATACTAGGGCCACCTCTAGTATGACCTCAGGGAGGTCAGATGTCTGGGACTAGGGCTCAAATCCTGGCTCTGCTGCTTAACTCAATCTGCCCTAAACTTAGTTTCATTAGTTTCACAACACCAACTTTATGGGATTGTTATGAGAGTTAACGTGGCTGTATATAAACAAAGACCTGGCTCCTAATAGACACTAAATTAATGATAGATGTGTAGTAACAATGTCTTGTTCATCACTATCTCAGGGTCAGGGGATAAAGTTTCTGGTGGGAAAAGTGAAAAAAATGATGAAAACCATCTTCTGGGGGCACCTGGGTGGCTCAGTGGGTTAAGCCTCTGCCTTCGGCTCAGGTCATGATCTCAGGGTCCTGGGATCGAGTCCTACATCGGGCTCCCTGCTTGACGGGGGACCTGCTTCCCCCTCTCTCTCTGCTGCCTCTCTGCCTACTTGTGATCTCTCTCTGTCAAATAAATAAATAAAATCTTTAAAAAAAAACCAACTATCTTCTGTTCTATTCCTTGCTTGCCCTATGTCTTCTGTATTTCTCCACTGTGGTAAATAGTAGTAAGCAGTGAAGGAGGTTCTACTGTGTTGAGGAGAGCAGCAGCCCAGCTCCAGACCTACCTCAGTCTGGTCCAGGATTTCAGTAAAAAGAATAAAGCAATGCAGTGAGTTTACTGTGCAGGCCAGCACACTACAGTTGTCAAGCAGACAAAGCTGGAGTCAGGGTGCACCTGCGTGGCTTAGTTGGTTAAGGGACTGACTCTTGGCTTCAACTTGGGTCATGATCTCAGGGTTGTGAGATCAAGCCCCATGTGGGGCTCTACTCAGCAGGGAGTCTGCTTCTCTCCCTCTTCCTCTCCCTCTTCCTTTGCCCTGCCCCCATGCTCATGCTCTCTTTCTCTAAAATAAATAAATAAATAAATATTTTTTTAAGAAACGTGGAGTCAGAACCTTTACTTAGGAGTACAGATGATGTACTGGACTGTAGACTCTTTTGTGTTATATCTCTTAAGGAGTCTGAAAAAAGCCATCTCTGGCAAGAGGGGCTACAAGTCAAAAACCCTTAAATTAGACAGCTCTTGTACATTAGTAAAGGTAATTTTTAAAAAAAATTCCAAAACCATGTGTGGGTGGGCAATGGGGATGTAGGCTGACTCATACATTGCTGGTGATACTGTAAGAGTAGACTTTCGGGACAGTAAATTGAATGAGATTTAGGGGGAAAAGAATCATTAAACTAATCATATTGGTCAAGACTTCCTTATTTAAGAAAATACATTCTTCCATAACTTTGGAGGACTAGAGTTGCTAACATTATTGAAGATTGAGTTGTTGACCATCCAATATTTTGTGCTACATCTCAAGATGTGCAAGAAAGAGTTAGCTATCTTTTCCTTTCCAGCTTGGACATTGACTGAACAGACTTGGATCATTTCTTCCCACCAACAAACTAGTCACTGCCCAGCCATTGCTCTCCTCTTCATACATTCTCCAAAGGAAAGAGGATGAATGTACCAGACAACAGAGGATAGGAAAATATCCTAGATAAAGTGACTGTCACCACATCTGATACTCTAATCATGCCCATTGCCGTGATATTATTATTTCTGAAAATACATTCCAAGAAGCAAATTGAAATGGTGATGGGGGAAGGTTTGTGCAATTACTGTGCCAAAATATCATAGCTGTGTACATTTTAACAGGAAAAGAAAAACAAAACAATACCAAACCTGGCAATGGCCCAAATTCTCAGAGGCTGAGGAATGATAAAAGTACTTCATCATATTATAATAATAAGCCATCTTATCCAATTCAATTTATTAAAGATTGAGAATGTATGTACTTTAACAGCTAGTGGGAATATAAGGATGTATGATAAGGCACGGTCCCTTCTGGCCCTTAAGTGGTCACTGTGTGGTGTTGGTGATAAAGGTAATGGGCGTTTTTGGACACTTACAGTTACAAAAAATAATACAGAGAACCTGTGTACCCTTTACCCAATTTTTTCCCTAATAGCAACATCTTGCATTACTAATAATATCAAAACTGGGATATTGACATTAATAAAGTGAAAATCAGAACATTTCTATCACCATGTCCCCCCTCTATAGCCACATCTACTTCCCTTCTTTGTCTCCCCACCAAGAACCAAATACTAATTAGTTCTCTATTTCTAAAACTCATTTCAAGAATATAATATAAATAGAATCATTCGGTAGGTAACCTTTGGGGGTTATCTTATTTTTATTATTAAGTTTTAAAATTTTAATTCCAGTATAGTTAACATACAATGTTTCAGGTATACAATATAGTGATTCAACAATTCTACACATTACTCATAACTGTACTCTTAATCCCCTTTATCTATTTCACCTGTTCCCCTATCCACCCACACTACCCCACCTCTGGTAACTCTCAAGTTTGTTCTCTATAGTTAAGAGTCTGCTTCTTGGTTTGTCTCTCTCTCTCTCTCTTTTTTTCCTTTGTTCATTTGTTTTCTTTTTTAAATTCAACATTTGAGTGAAATCATATAACATTTGTCTTTCTCTGATTTATTTTGCTTAACACTATACTCTTCAGTTCCACCCATGTTGTTACAGATGGCAAGTTTTCATTCTTCTTTTATGGCCAAATAATATTTCATTGTATGTATACACCACATCTTCTTTATCCGTTCACCTATCGGATGCATATTTGGGCTGCTTCCATAACTTGTCTATTGTAAAAATGCTGCAATAAACACAGGGATGCATGTATCCCTTTGAATAGTGTTTTTTTTTTTTTTGTAAATAGTAGCAGAATTACTGGATCATAGTGCAGTTTTATTAACTTTTTGAGGAACCTCCATACTGTTTTCCACTGTGGCAGCACAGTTTGTGTTCCCACCGATGGTGCAAGAGGTTCCTCTCTCTCTACATTCTTGCCTACACTTGTTCTAGTGGGGATTAGCTTTTTTTTTTCACTCAGAATAATTCTCCAGAAATTCATTCAGGCTGTTGTGTGTATCAGTTTGCTGGTTCCTTTCATTGCTGAGCAGCATTCCTTGATATGGATTTATTGTATTTGTTTAATCATTCACTCACCGAAGTACATTTATGTTGTTTCCAGTTTTTGGCTATTACAAAAAAGTTCCTATAAATATTCACTTGCAGGTATTGATATAAATGTAATTCTTCATTTTTCTGGGATAAAGGCCCAGGAGTGCAATTGCTTGGTGATATGGTATTTGCATGTTCAGTTTTATTAAACATGGCCAAATTGCTTTTTAGAGAAGTGATGCTGTGTTACCATCCTACTGGAAACATGAGTGATCCAGTTTACTCACATTGCCAACATTTGGTATTATCACTGTTTTATTTTAGCCATTCTGATAGATACGTAGTGATATCTTACTTTAATTTGCATTTCTCTAATGGTTAATGAGGTAAACATCCTTTCATACGCTTTTCCACCATCTATCTATCTTCTTCAGTGAAATGTCTCTTTGTGGTTTCTTCCCATTTTCTAATTGGATTGTTTTTAATTTTTGACATTTGAGAGTTCCTTACGTATTCTAGATGGTGCATTGTTAGATATGTGGCTGGCAAAAATTTTTTCACATTCATTGCTTGTTATGTTACCTTCATAACGTGTTCTTGGAGCTTTAATTTTGATGAAGCTCAGTTTATCAGTTTTCCATTATGGATTATGCTTTGGTGACAAGTTTAAGAACTCTTGGTCTGATCCTAGATGCTGAAGATTTTTTTCCTTTTCTTCCCCCCTAAAAAGTATTATAGCTTTATATTTACAAAGTGCAGGTCAAAGTCTGGTTTTTTTAAAAATTATGTGTGTCCATTTTCTCCATCACTGTTTATTTAAAGGCGAACTTTCCTACATTGAATTGCCTCTGCACATTTGCCAAAACTATGGTATATTTGTGTGGGAATTGCAGAGGGGGGATGTCTCTTCTGTTCCATTAATTAGTGGGTCTATTCCTCAATAATACCAATCTGATTGTTTTAGCTATTCTAGTTTGTCTTCCATAGAAATTTTAGAAGAATCTTGTCTATATCTACAAAAATTCTTGCTGAGCTTTTGATGGGAATTGTGTAAAATCAGAATATTAATTTGGGAAGTATTGACTATGTTCTTTCTTCCAATCCATAAACATGGTATGACTCTCCACTTACTGAGATGCTTGATTTTTTTTTATTCAAGAACAATAACATACAATGTTACATTAATTTCAGGTATACAATATAACTATTCAACAATTCTATTCATTACTCATTGCTCATCATGATAAGATTACTCTTACTCCCCTTCACCTATCTCACCCATCCGCCCACCTACCTGGCAACTGCAAATCTATTCTCTACGTTTAAGAGTCTGTGTTTCTCGTTTGTCTCTTTTTCTTTTGTTCGTTTGTTTTGCTTCTTAAATTTTACACATGAGTGAAATCATATAATATTTATCTTTCTCTGTCTTATTCCACTTAGCCTTAGATCACCTCGATCCATCCATGTTGTTGCAAATGACAAGATTTCATTCTCTTTTATGGTTGTATAACAGTTCACTGTCTATATATACATCTTTTTTTTGTAACTAAATTTTTTTATTTGTATCATGATTTGTTCCCCCAAAGATTTTTTGTATTTGATTTTAGTTGACACATTATAATACATTAGTTTCAGATGTACAGTTTAGTGATTTGACAAGTTAATACAAGTTATACTATGTTCATCACAAGTTTAACTACCATCTGTCCTGTTACATTACTATTGTAATATCATTTACTGTATTTTTTCTGTTGTGACTTTTACTCCCATGACTTGTTCATTCCATAAATTAGAAGTCTATACTCCCCTTCCCCTATTTGGCCCAAGCCCTCCACTTCTCTCCCCTCTGGCAACCATCAGTATATTCTGTTTTTATAGTTCTGATTCTGCTTTATAATAGATATGGGAGTTTGGTATATGACAAAGCAGGGCACTAGTGGGAAAAAGCCAGATTCTTCAAATAAGTCATGATCATACAACTTATACCCAAATAAATTCTTCCCAAGGCAAAATATGATATCAAAAATGACTCCATAGTTACTAAAAGAAAACATAGATTACTACATATAATCTTACAGTAGGGTTAAAAGATGTAAAACCAGCATTACATTAAGGAAAATAATAAGTAAATTTGACTACATAAAAATCAGTAACATTGTCAATGAAAACTATATATATTAAAGTTAAAAACAACATACTGGCAAGAACATCTGAATATTAATTATGAAGTGTCACTTAAAAATCCACAACAAATATTTACAACTCAGTTGGAAAAGATAAACACCACAATAGAAATGTGGGAAATGATATGAGAAGTCATTTCATGTATAAAACATGCTGAGAATAAAAACAAATGCTCATCCAGTGCGTACTTTAAAAGTTGCAAGTAAAAGAAAAAAACGGTATACTACTTTTTACCTATAAGTAGTATATCTTTACTTAAAGTTTAACAAAGACCAAAACATTTGTTTAATATTACTCACCGGCATGATGTAGAGGTACAGATGCTGTCAAAACCTGAGGATGCAAATTTAAATTAGTTGTAACCACTATAGCAAAATTTAGCTGCATAAATAATTTGTCAGATTTATGGAGGTATAAATTACATGTAGTAACATATATTCTTTTTTTAAAAGATTTTATTTATTTATTTGAGAGACAGAGATCACAAGTAGGCAGAGAGGCAGGTGGGGGCAGGTGCGGGAAGCAGGGTCCCTGCTGAGCAAAGAGCCTGATGTGGGGCTTGATCCCAGAACCTGAGCCCAAGGCAGAGGCTTCACCCACTGAGCCACCCAGGTGCCACAGAAAATATATTCTTTTAAAGTGCATAATTTGATGAGTTTGACAAACACATACAGTTATATAACAATCACTAAAATAAAAAATTTATCTATGAATTATATTTTGTTCATTAATCTTTCTAGTCATATAATATTCACAAGTGTTGATAACATTCACAATCTTGCCTTAAGAAGTAACTGTGCATCTAGCTATCCTCTATCTCCATCTTATCATAAGAAAGATAACAAGTAATTGCTTGACTTAGTATTTCAATAAACCCAATACAACTACATTATTTAATACCTATTACTGAGTGTTATATTTAAATTAAATCAAAATAATAACAAATTTAAAAGCAAAATATAATAATATACTAGGAAAATTTAAATGTCTTAGCATCAGTGAACAAACTTAGAGTACTATATTTAGTTATCCTATTTAAGACTTTCAACATAATAAAATCTTTTTGTAGTTTTATGTTCTCCTCCAAGGAATGACTGGTAATTATGTTTAGTGCAGCAAACAGTGAGTTTCTGATTGCACTGCAGCTCTAGTTCATTAGTACTAAGCTAGAATGAGCTTGCACATTTTGAATTAGATTGCAGAAGGGTGCAAGCAGTCAATAAACTTTGGCACCATTTCCAGATTGGCATGTGAAAACCCGAAAGACGCCCTTTGTTCATAGTCATTTTTTCAAATGCTGGAGAATTAATAATGCTTCTGTTCAAAATGAATGCGTTAAAATTAGAGGACTGAAGAAAAATCTTTTTAAATAAGAGGGTCAGTAAACATGAATCACCATTTGTATATAGATCTAGCAGACTGTAAGAGTAGACTGAGTTTTCCAAGGCCTCCCCAGCCTGGATATAAATGGGGGTCATGGTCACACAACAGCCTCAAGTCCTCATCTTTTTTGTGTCATAGTATTTTAGACGAATTCTGGGTATAAAACATATAACTCGATTGTGTTTTGAAATCCTGTTTGACAATCTTGACCAGTTTAATCCCCCTCATTTATCATGACCACTCATATATTGGGATTCATTCCATATATATATATATATATATATATATATATATATATTAAATATTTTATTGTTTCCTACTTTCTAGGCTTTTTATTTGTTCCTCCTCATCTTTGCTTGCTTATGTATGTATGTACGTATGTATGTATGTATTCATTCATTAGATTGAGTTTTCTTTTTCTTTTTCTTTTTTTTCCAGTGTAAAAAGGTGTTTTTATTAATGCATGGGGACAGGAACTGTGGGCAGAAAAAGTTTGGGTTGAGTTTTCTTTACTCACTTTTTCCCCCTTTACTGATTTGGGAGTTACTTGACTGAAAATCTAAAATTGGTCAATACCTCTTTCTTCTTAAAAATATAAGGACTCTAATTACAACATGCCTTTACTACCCACCCTCTTCCATATTAATTTGGATTGTTTTTCAGCTTCATTTTATTTTTTTCCAGTTCCATAATGGTGATTCTTTATTTTCTTTTTTATATCATCAACTAGTAATTTTTAAAAAGATTTTATTGATTTATTTGACAGAGAGAGAGAGAGAGAGAGATCACAAGTAGGCAGAGAGGTAGGCAGAGAAAGAGGGGGAAGCAGGCTCCCCGCTGAACAGAGAGCTCGATGCAAGGTTCAATCCCAGGACTCTGAGATCATGACCTGAGCCAAAGGCAGCGGCTTAACCCACTGAGCCACCCAGGTGCCTCTCAACTAATAATCTGATTTATCCACATTGTTTTGGTCATATTATTCTTACAGTCCACATCTCACATGGGTTAAATCGCCTAAAGTATATATTTTTATCTTTCTTCAGGGGTCTGACTGCAATAAATTTATCCTTTGCTTGTTTAGAAGGGATTTCATTTTTCCTTACTCTTAAGATAATTCACTGGGCATAGATTTATAGACCTGTAGTCATTTTCCTTTAATATTTTGAAATTATTATTTTATCATCTTATGACAACATAACTCTATAGTCAGTCAGTTGAAATTTTTTTGCATTATAAATACAGTCTTTTCTTCTTTGGTGTCCTAAGATTTTCTTTCTCTTTTTGGTATTTTGTACTTTGGTGATGATGTGTTTACTTCTGCATTTCATTTGATTTATCCAGTAGCGGACTTGGTGTATATTCAGTCTGAAGATTCATGTCCTTTCTTTAATTCTAGAAAATGTGCACCATTTTCTCTTCAAATATTGATGCTTCTCTATTTTTTCCTTGTAGAATTGTTTTGAGATATATGTTAGACCTGCTAATTATACCCTTTATATCTTATAACCTCTCTTTTGTGTTTTCCATATCTCTAATGTGCATTCTGTGTAATATTCAGTGATCTATCTTCCAGGTCACTGATTCTCTTTTTTACTATTTAAAGATTTCCTGAGTTTCAAATTTCACTGCCTATAATGACAATGACTATATTCATTTATTAAAAATATGCTTGGTTCTTTTTAAATTTTGCCTCTTTTTTCTCACAGTGATTTATTTATCATTGTGATTGCTATTACTTCCTTCATCTCTGATCATTTAACAGATTTATTTTGTAGACTGTTTGAGAATATTCTGTTACCTCAAGTTCTTAGCTTGTCAGTTCTCCAGTTTGTTATGTCTTGTGACTCTTCCTCACACTACATCACCTCATTTTGTTTATAAATTTTTATTTCTAGCTTAACAGTAATGGGGATTTGCTTTATATGTGTGAATCAATGCATCCTGGGGGTGTAGAAGATCCCCATGGAGCAATTTTGTAGGTTTTTTTCCCTGCTGTGTGCCCTCAAATTTTTTCAATAGTCATGGATAATATTTAAATTAATGATTCAGATCATGGGATAATATAAATTCAGATACTATATGCCACATGCAGTACTGGTGGAATGGTCTTATGGTTAATTTTCTTAGAGGAGAACCCCACCCCCATGTCTCTGACCTTCCTCAAATCAGGCAGATGACCAGCTACTTTTTATTTTCCAAAAACTTTTTGGGTGAAGTTCATTTAGTCTCATTTTCATAGAAATAGCCTCCTTGGGGAGACCTTAGCTTTATTCAAGGGCTCAGTTCCAGTTCCTTATTTAGGCTCAAGGTTATATCCCAAAGTAAGACAAATCTCTATAAAGACATTAAAACTCCCATCCCTAGCTTTTAGACCTGATCAGGACTTCCCCTTCTGGTGATGGTGGATAGGTAGTTTAGACAAATCCTCCTATTGAAAAAAACTAAAAAAGGTTAGAATAGAACAACTATATTCTTAGAAGCATCAAAAAATGTAAATGATATGAAGGAAATAAATACTGGAGCTAAATCCGGAGTAGAGAACAACAATTCAGGGGTTTGCTTTTGCCCAGGGAGCATTTGCTGACTCAGAACAAGTAGCTGAGAGGATACACAGTTGTATAGCCCAAATTGGTCTTCAAGGAAATAATTGATGCCCCAGCTGCTAAGAATGTTGTCAGGAAAGAGCCTTCAACTCTTGCCTTTTTCAGGGATTGTCTCAGCTGTAGGAAGCCACCTGACCAAGATCATGCCATTCCTAGAATGGCCCACATCCAATAATTGATTGATATGGAGGTATAAAAGTTTGGCCATTTATTCCTACTTAGGACAACATTAATGGGCCATTTCAACTCACCTCTTATTGGGTCTGTATCTTAGCCTGACCTTTCCTTCTACCCAATTTCTGCTTCCTTCACCTCTTTTTCACAGTGGTTGATCTCAACAACACTCTCAAATAAACACCTTAAACATTAAACTCCATTTAACTTTGCAGAATTCTCAAAAACATTTTTTGTTGCAGGTTGGGTTTTCTGTGAAGCAGAGCTTTTCATAGCTTTCAAAAGTTAGTATGGAAGACTTAGATTCCAGGGCTTACCTAATAATCATCTGTGGCCCAGAAAATCTCAAGTCCTAGGACTGGAATATAGTAATTTGAGATGTCTGGAGCATTCATTCAAACACTTGACAGCAGCAACACAATCCACCTTGGAGAACTACAAATCAATAAGGAAAAACAACAATAACCCAGTAGAAAAATGGACAAAGACTTGGATAGCTTCTCAACTCAGTAATTTTCAGGAAAATGCATACTGGGGCACCTGGGTGGCTCAGTGGGTTAAAGCCTCTGCCTTCGGCTCAGGTCATGATTCCAGGGTTCTGGGATCGAGCCCCACATTGGGCTCTCTGCTCAGCGGGGAGCCCGCTTCCTCCTCTCTCTCTGCTTGCCTCTCTGCCTACTTGTGATCTCTCTCTGTCAAATAAATAAATAAAATCTTTAAAAAAATGCATACTAAAACTATATTAGATGCCACTGATCACTCACTAGAATGGCTGAAATTTAAGACTGATATAACCAAGAGTTGTCAAGTATGTAGAGGAACAGAAACAGTCATGTACTTCTAAGTGGAATATAATTGGTACAACCACTTCAGAAAATAGTTTGCTCCTATTCACTAAATTTTAAGATATGCATACCTCATGATCCAAAAATTTTACTGCTACAATGTTCATATTCTACAGAATTGCATGTGTGTATGAAGAGATACATGCAAGGGTGTTCTTTGCAGCCAATGAACTGCTACACATAGTATTATTATTTATAGTAGCAAAAAACTGGAAAATATTCATGAATAAAAAATGTAGAAATTATGTCCCTTAGTTATAGAATGTAAAATGCTTTTATTACACAATGAAATAATAGTAATGAAAAGAAACAAACTATAAATACAATCCAGATGCAAAAACATGGATAAGCTAACATAATGTTAAAAAAAGGAAGCCAGAAACAAAATAATACACTTTATATGATTCAATGTATATGAAGTACAAAACCAGGTAAAAGCAAATTATACTACTTGGCCATGCATGTTTTATGTCCTCAAGTATAAAGAAAAACAAGGACATGATTACCATAATTCAGTCAGAAGATTACACATACACACACACACATACACACACACACAAATGTAGAATTAATGAATGAATTCAGCAAAGTGTCAGGATACAAAGTCAACACACAACAAAAATCAGTTGCATTTCTAATATGCTAACTGAACAATTAAAAAAAGGAATTAAGAATAAATGACAATTGTTGGTGAGGATGTGGAGAAAAATGAACTCGTGTGCACTGTTGGTGCAAATGCAAACTGGTATAGCCACTGTGGAAAACAGTATAGAGGGTCCTCAAAAAATTAAAAACAGAGTTATCATATAATCTAGCAATTCCACCAGTAGGTATTTACCCAAAGAATATAAACACACTAATTTTATTTATTTATTATTTATTTAATTAGTTTTTTAAAGATTTTATTTATTTATTTGACAGAGAGATATCACAAGTAGACAGAGAGGCAGGTAGAGAGAGGGAGGGAAGCAGACTCCCTGCTGAGCAGAGAGCCTGATGTGGGACTCGATCCCAGGACCCTGAGATCACGAACCGAGCTGAAGGCAGCGGCTTAACCCACTGAGCCACCCAGGCGCCCTATTTATTTTTTTAAAGTAGCCTCCACACTCAGTGTGAAGCTCAACATGGGGTTTGAATTTGAGACCCTGAGATCAAGAACTGAGCTGAGATGAAGTCAGACACAACCAACTGAGCTACCCAGTCACCCCCAAAAACACTAATTTTAAAAGATATATGCATTCTTATGTTTAATGTAGCATTATTTATGATAGCTAAATTATGGGAGCAACCCAAGTGTCTATCCATAGATGAATGATAAGGAAGATGTAGTACACACACACACACACACACACACACACAAACACACACACACACACACACACACACACACTGGAATATTACTTACTATAAAAAAGAATAAAATCTTGCCATTTGCAACAACATGGATGGATCTAGAGGGTATGATGCTAAGTGGAATAAGTCAAAGAAAGACAAATACCACAAGATTTCACTCATACATGGAATTTAAGAAACAAAACAAATGAACAAAGAAAAAAAAAAGGAGACAAACAAAAAGCAAACTCTTAAATATAGAGAACAAACTGATGATTACCAGAAGGGAGGTGGCAGCGGGATGAAGAAAATAGTGGGGATTAAGGAAATTAAGAGTACACTTGTCATGATCGGCACTGAGTAATGTATAGAATTTTTGAATCACTATATTTTACACGTGATACTAATATAATAAAAATAAATTTTAAAAATAGAATTACCATATGATCCAGTAATTCCATACCTGGACATATACCCAAAATAATTAAAAACAAGATTTTGAAGAGTTTTCTGTACACCCAAGTTCATAACAGCATTATTCACAATAGTCAAAAGGTGGAAGCAACACAAGTGTTCATCAACGAACGAATGGATAGCAAAATATGGTATACAATGCAACACTATTTAACTTTTAAAAAGAATGCAATTCTGACACATGGTACAACACAGATGAACCTTGAGGACATTATGCTAAGTGAAATAAGCTAGTTACAAAAAAATAAATACTACATGATTCTACCTATATGAGGTACTCAGAGTAGTCAAAAGAAAGAGACATAAAAGGGAATTGTAGTTGCCAAGGGAAGGGAGATTATGGAGTTAGTGTTTAATGGGTATAGTTTCAATTTTGCAAGATGAAAAGAGTTCTGGAGATAAATAGTGGTGATGGTTACACAATAATAATAATATACTTAATATCACCAAACTTTACACTGAAAGCTAAGATGATAAGTTTTATGTTATGTGTATTTTACCACATTAAAAAATTGAAAATAATCCACAAGTCATGGTTTATGGGTTATTTTGTACTCACAATTCTATGGATCTGTATATCTGTTCTTATTCCAGTAGCACATTGTTGTGATTATGTAACTTTGTAGTAAGTTTTGAAATCAGAAAGTGTGAGTCCTCCAACTTCGTTCTTCTTTTTCAAGATTGTTTTGTCTATTTAGAGCCCTTACATTTCCATATGAATTTGAAGATTGGCTTTTGCAATTCTGCAATTAAAAAAAAAAACGTCATTGGAGTTTTGCTAGGGATTGCATTGAATCTGGAGACCACCTTAGGCAGTGTTGCCATCTTAACAATATTATGTCTTTCAATCCATAAACAAAGGGTATCTTTCCAATTATATAGTATCACTGTTCTCCAGAAAGACAACAAATAGGTTAGGAGAGAGAGTGAGAGGAAGGAGAGGAAAGAGAGAAAGAGAGAGAGGTAGATTTACTATAAGGAATTGGTTCATGCAGTTATGGAGGCTGAAAGTTCAAGATCTGTAGCTGGCAAGATGGAGAAGGAAGGAGGGCAGTTGGCAGGAAGTTGGCAAGGAAGCTAGTGGTATTGTTCCACTTTGAGTCTGGACGACAGAACCAGGAGAGCCAATGGTATAAATTCCAGTCGGAGTTCAAGTCTGAGGGAAGGAGAATATCAGTGTACTAGTTCCGAGACAGGCAGAGAAGAAGCTTTCTTTCTTACTCAGCCTTTTCTTTTACTCAGGATTTCAAGGGATAGGATGAAGCTCACTCACATTGGGGATGGCAATTTGCTTTACCTGATCTACCTATCAAAGGTTAATCTTGTCTAGAAATATCCTCAAAGACACAACAGAAATAATGTTCAGCCAAAAAATCTAGACACCATGGCCCAGTCAAGATGACAAATAAAATTAACCATCACAACTGGTTCTTACCTGCAGCCAAAGTTGAGAACCATTGCTCTAGATACTAGAAAGAATGAATTCTACAGCCTGGAACTGTCCCCAAAGAGTTAACAGTCGTCTTAATTGTTAGGTGCTCCTCATAATAAGTAGGAATACAAGTAAAGAGAATGGCTAAATAGGTTGGCTAAGGATGCAGAAATTGGAGGAAATGATATCCTAACAAAAGTTTGTTATATGTACATCTAGAAACATTCATTTTTCTCATATCTCCATACAAGAGAAGCAGATTCTAAACATGTCAACAGGGATTTTGATCTCTTTTAAGCAATGAACTACTAATGCAGGTTTGTTGCACTGAACAAGAAAAATGACTTTAATTTTCCAGCATAATTTGAAAACTTGCCATTCAATTACTAAATATTTTAAAACTTTTCAGTATGTTCCCTCTTGTGTTCTTATAAACCTTTTATGAGTTGGGAAAAATTAGTGTCACATTCATGAATAAGTAAGCACAAAGGCTGCATTGGTGCAAATTCAATGATCACCACTATTTCGTTTTGTCATTTGGCAGCAAGAATAGACTTAACATCTAAACATAATCAGCACTGCATTTGTGATGTTTTATTCTACAGCTCCAAATTCTAAATACAGAAGTTGAATCTGTTTATCCTCTGGTAGCATATTTAGGCACAAAAGGCAAACTTTTGAATGTGCATCCTATTGCCTATTGGCCAAGCATGGACCCTTTCTCCATTTAGCAAAGCAGCTTTGTCAACAGCAACTGGTAAAAAGTGCATGAAAAAATGAGAAAGGCCAATGATGCATTCTTGATCAAAAGCTGATTCTGACTTCTTTCTGGTTATAATCAAGCTAAACTCAGAGCTAACCACCTCTGGGGGGACAGAAAACCACCTTAGAACAGATGTAAACCACCTGAGTTCGGAACTCTATTTTCATATTCTGTGTGATGTAGCGAACTTTGAGGATGTTATCAAGAAGTTCTCTTTTTATTCATTTATACAAAAGGAAATGGTAATGTGTATCTCGTAGGGTTGTCATAAATATTAAATGACATAACCTATTTAAAAACAATAGTGCAGATTTAGAGATATACTCTGTAGGCACTTGTTCCCTCCATCCCTCTCTTACGGTTTTCTACCACCTTTCCTCCCCCAGGTAGAAAGTACATGGACTTCACTTATTGTCTGTCGAAACCTATACTGTGGATTAACACCATGTAATAATCTGAGGCCGAACTTGATCTAAAAGGGATGGAAGAAAATAATCCTTGCAAGATCCCAATATTTGGTAGAAATGAAGCTGAGGGGGAGTACAGTGAGCCCAGAGAAATTGGACACTCTAGAGAATCACAGAATTGTGAGCTCACTAATTGTGGCTGTTGTTCGAATTGGTTTGCTGGTGTGTTATATCAGCCCTAGAGGTACTGAAAGAGAAAGAAAGAGATTTCCTTGATAAATAATTGAAGCTAATTTTCAAATACTTAAGAGACTGTATGACCCAATCAATTAATTCCTATCTATCCTAACTGCCCACCCTCTGCAGCTGGGTGAACTCATTCTCATGAACTACATGAGGATATTCAAATTTGACTATTAGAACTGCTTCATGTAAAATTCTACTGCTATCAAATTTCCCGATTTTATTTTTTTTATTTTAATTCAATTAATTAACATATGTTATTGGTCTCACGGGTACAGGTTTGTGATTCATCAGTCTTATATTATACTTAGTGCTCATATAGTGCCCTCCTTAATGTCTATCACCCAGTTACACCATCCCTCCTTCCCCTCCCCTCCAGCAACCCTCAGTTTGTTTCCCATGATTAAGAGTCTCTTATGGTTTGTCTCTCTCTCTGGTTTCATCTTGTTTTACTTTTTCCTGTTTTCCCCTGTGATTTTAGCTTATGCTTTGCTCATTGTACTTGATATTATCTCCTTTAAAAAATCAGAAAAACAAAAATCTGCACAACAGTTCAAATTTAAGATACAACCTCACTAACTCCCAAAAATTCCACGAAAATTATAGTAGAGGGGTACGATGACAGTAAAAGTGTATGCCTTTTCCTCATCAAAACCCCTTCCTTACTCTCCAAAGACAATTACTATATTGACTTTTAAAAATCATGGTAGAATAGAATCATCACAAAATTTACCATCTTTGCTAATTTTAAGTGTACATTTCAGTGTTATTAAGCACATTCATATTGTGTAAACCAAACTCCAGAATTTTCATCTTGTAAAACTTAAACTCTATACCCATTAAACATTAGCTCCTCTATTCCCTCCCCCTTATCCTTGGCAACCATCTTTCTACTTTTCTCTCTGTATGATTTTGACTACTGTATGAACCTCATATAAGTAGAATCATATAGTATTTGTATCTTCGTAACTACCTTATTTCACTTAGCATAATGTTCTCAAGGTTCATCCTTGTGGTAGCATGTGTCAGTTTCATTCCTTTTTAAGGGCAAATAATATTCCATTCTATGTACACATCATATTTTGCTTATCCATTCATCCATTGTCAGACAGTTGGGTTGCTTCCACCTTTTGTTTTTATACAGTAATTAAATTTGCAAATTACGGTGATAAAGAAAAAATTTTTATTTTTTAATTTAATTTTTTTCACTGTTCCAAAATTCATTGTTTATGTACCACACCCAGTGCTCTATGTAATACATGCCCTCCTTAATACACACCACCAGGCTTACCCAACCCTCACCCTTCCCTCCAAAACCCTCAGTTTGTTTGACTACAGTAAATAATGCTGCTATGAACTTGGGTGTACAGATCTCTCTTAAAACCTTGCTTTTAGGGGCGCCTGGGTGGCTCAGTGGTTAGGCCTCTGCCTTTAGCTCGGGTCATGATCCCAGGGTCCTGGGATTGAGCCCCATATCGGGCTCTCTGCTCAGTGGAGAGCCTGCTTCCTCCTCTGTCTCTGCCTGCCTCTCTGCCTACTTGTGATCTCTGTCTGTCAAATAAATAAATAAAATATTTTAAAAAACCCTTGCTTTTAATTATTTTGGTTATACGTCTAGATGTAGAATTGCTGGATCCTGTGGTAATTCTATTATATTTTTAAGGAAGCATCAAACTGTTTTCCACTGTGGCTGTACCATTTTATCTTTCCTCTAACAATGTGCAAGAATTCCAACTTCTCCACATCCTTCCCAACACTTGTTATTTTCTGTTTATTTGATAGCAGTTTTCCTAAAAGGTGGTATTTCATCATTGTGGTTTGGGGCTCAATTTACCTAATGATTAGTGATGTTGAACATCTTTTCATGTACTTGTTGGCCATTTTTTAATCTTCTTTTGCCTCTTTCTGAATTAGATTGTTTGCTTTTTTTAGTTGCTGAGTTATATATATAAATACCAAATAAATTTATATTTAAATATAAATACCAAGAATGCATGTATTCTTGGTATTTACTCTTTATCAGATACATGATTTTCAGATATTTTCCTCCAGTTGCCTTTTTACTATGTTCATAGTGTTTTTTGAGGAACAAAATTTTAAAAGTTTTGAGGTAGTTCTATTTGTCTGTATTTTCTTTTGCTGCCTGTGCCTCTGAGGCCATTTACTGATTTTTAACATATGTGCCAGAACCATTTAATGGCAAAAGAAGTCACTTTAACAAATGATATTGGGACAACTTGATGTTACATGCAAAAGAATGAAGTTGTACCCCTACTTTGCACCATACACAAAAATTGACTCAAAAATGGATCAACGATCTAAATATAGGAGCTGAAGCCAGAAAGTCTTGGAAGAAAACATAGTAGTAAATCTTTATAACCTTGGATTTGGCAGTGGATTCTTAGATATTACAGCAAAAGCACAAGCAGCAAAAGAAAAAAAAATGGATAAAGTAGATGTCATCAAAATTTAAAATTTCGTACACCAAAGGACATAATCAAAAAGTGAAAAGATAATGTACAGGATTAGGAAGACTATTTGTAAATTATATATCTGATAAGTGACTAATATCTATGATATGTTACAACTTTTACAACTCAACAACAAAAAAGACCCACAACCCAATTTTCAAAATTGGTAAAAGACTGGGGCCCTTGGTGGCACAGGTGGATAAGCATCCAACTCTTGGTTTTGGCTTGGGTTGTGTTCTCAGGGTTGTGAGATGGAGCCCAGTGTCAGTGGAGTCTGCTTGAGATTCTCTTTTTCTCCCTCTGACCATCCTGCTTGTGTTCTCTTTTTCTCTAAAATAAATAAATCTTTTTTTTTTAATGATAAAGAACTTGTATAGACATCTCTTCAAAGAAGGTATGCAAATAGTCAAGGAGCATATGAAAAGATGCTCACTATCCTTAATCATTAATGAAATTAAAATCAAAACTACATGAGGTACCACTTCATACCCACTAGGATGGCAACAAAAACAATGACAAACAATAACAACAACAAAATAAGAACAACAAAATATAACAAACCCTGGTGAGAATGTGAAGAAATTGAAAATCTTGCACATTGCTGGTAGTAAAGTAAAATGGTGTAGTCACTGTGGAAAATAGTTAATGGATTCCTGAAAAATGTTAAAAATAAAATTACCATGACCCCATAATTCTATTCCTAGGTGTATATCCAAAAGAACTGAAAACATATACTCCAAGTACATGTACACACATGTTCACAGCAGCACTATTCACGGGAGACAAAAGGTGGAAATAACCCATCAATGGATGAATGGATAAACAAATTATGGTACGTACACATATGGAATATTATTTAGCAACAAAAAGGAATGAAGCACTGACACGTGCTACAACATGGATGAAACTCAAAAATATTATAGCAGGGGTGCTGGGTTGGCTCAGTTGGTAGAACATGCAACTATTGATCTTAGGGTTGTCAGTTCTAGCCCCATGTTGGGTCTATGTAGAGGTTACTTAAATAAATAAATAAATAAATAAGTCTTTTAAAAATTACAGTAAATTAAAGAAGTCAGATACAAAAGGTCACATATTATATAATTCTATACATGTGAGCGATCCAAAATAGATAAATCCATAAAGATAGAATATAATTTGTTGATTCCTGGGAGCTGGTGGGGAGGGGAGAATAGGGAGAAACTGCTTATTTGGCAAGGGGATTTTTACCTTGGAGTGATGAAATGTTTTGTAATTAGATGAAGGTGGTGATTGCACAACATGGTGAATATACTATATGCCATTGAAATGTCACTTTTAAATGTGGCATGTTTTATATGATTTTTATATGATTTTATACGATTTTTTAAAAAATCAATTTTTAAAACAAATGTTTAAAAGAAGAATATTATATTTACAGACTTACCAGGAAAGCTGGAGAAGTAGACTTGGAATTTGACTGCAAAAGAAAAAAAAAAAAAAAAGGAGGCCAGGCAGTCAGAATTACATGACATTCACACCATAGAATTAGCCTGGAGGGCAAGTGCTGCTCTGAGATTGAGGCTATGTGCCACAGTTTGCTTAGAATTTTCCTTTACTACATTATGGATGGTGCCATGGGCAATGTTATCCCTTAAAGAAGAATGTTGTGCTATTGTCAAAATATGAATTCTTCTTTGGTCCTCCATCCTTGCTTCAGTATCTCGGAGTCCTAATGGGGCACATCTGACTAGCTGAGTCTCAATTCAAGTGCCCACATTCTTGCTCAAGGGTGTTGGGAAAAGTATTTGACTTTTTCTGCTCATATAGGAAGAGGCAGGTCTTACCTGATTCACCAAACACAATATTCCTTACCCAAAAAAAAAAAAAAAAAGGCTCACATGTTTAGTAGCCTTTTTCCTCCAACTGGTAAATGTCTACTGCATATTTACCTTAATTTGGCATTCCAGGTCATGCAAGTAGAAAATACAAGGAAAGGAGAAAAATAGCTCCATTTGCAGATGACATGCCAGTGGAAAACTGGAAATGCTAGTGAAAGACTCTAAAAACTACTGAGAAAATTTGCTAAAATGGCCAGATACAAGATGAATATACAAATGCCATTAACTTTTCTAACCCATTAGAAATGGGAATTGAAAATGTTCCCATGGTGGCACCTGGGTGGCTCAGTGGGTTAAGCCTCTGCCTTTAGCTCAGGTCATGATCTCAGGGTCCTGGGATCGAGCCCCGCATCAGGCGCTCTGTGCAACAGGGAGCCTGCTTCCTCCTCTCTCTCTGCCTGCCTCTCTGCCTACTTGTGATCTCTGTCTGTCAAATAAATAAATAAATAAATAAAATCTTTAAAAAAAAAAAAAAAGAAAGAAAATGTTCCCATTATCATAACATCAAAAATGCTAAATGCTTAAAAAAAATGTGATGAAAAATTATGTATAGCAGTCCCCTCCCTCATCCACAGTTTTGTTTTCTCTAGTTTCAGTTGCCAAAGGTCAACTGTGGTCCGGAAGCACATGATCCTCCTTCTGACACGTTGTCAGAAGGCCAGGAGTTGCCTAATGGTACATTGTGACGGCTGGTCCTTCACTTCACTTCATCTCATCATGTAGGCATTTTATCCCATTTAACATCACAAGGGTGACTACAGTGCAACAGATATTTTGAAAGAGAGAGAGACCACAGTCATACAACTTTCATTATAACATACTATCTTGATTGTTCTATTTTATTAATTATTATTAATCTCTTACTGTGTCTAATTTATACATTTAAAATTTATGACAGTTATGTATAGGGAAAAATGTAGTATAAATATAGGATGTGGTGGTATCTGTGGTTTCAAGTATCCTGTGGGGTCTTGGGACATATTCTCTGCAGGAAAGGGGGGGAATATTATAATCTTTAAAAAGACATAAAGCAAAACTTCAAGAAATAAACTTACCATATCTATCCAGAATTGGAAGCTAATATTATAAAAGATTCAGTCCTCCCCAAATGAATACATAACATGAATAAAATGCAGATCAGAAGAGTTATTCCTGAACTAGATAAAATTGTCCATATACAAATATTCATATGGAAAAGTGCATGTGGAAGAGGAAAACTCTCTAAGAATATCCAAAATATTGTGAGAAACAATAGGGAATAGCTAAAATTTTGTGAAGAACAATTGCCTTCACATATTAAACTTACTATAAAACTACGGAAATAAGAATAGTGTAGCATAAGCGTTAGAGTAGGTAATTGGCCTAGTAGGAACAAATAGAGAGGCAGACATTAACCTGCATTATAAAGGTGACTTTTTGATTTAGTTATGAAATGGTAGCTTAGTTGTGTTTTTTTTATAGTTGATTATTGAATAATACATGGTTCTGTTTGACTAAAACAAGTGTGTGTGTGTGTGTGTGTGTTTGTGTATGTCTATCTATACTCCTAACACACAAACACACATGCACAAAGCCTGAGAGCTTTCATGTCAAATTTTAACAGTGGTTACTTCTAGGGATGAGGATTTAAAAGGGAATAGGGAGAAAGAGGAGGGAGGGGCTTTCACTTTTTATTTGACATGCTTCTGTAGGGTTAGTTTAGGTTGTTTGGGTTTGTTTGTTTTTATTTATAAAGAGAACAAAGGCACAGTTTGATAGAATCGACAACGTATTGAGCAACCAGCATTGAATTACTTTCACTGTTCTCTGTTGAAATGTGCAGGGGGCCTAATTTATTTTTTTAATATCTGCATTCTGAATGCTGCTTCTTTAATAAAGACTTTAGCAACTCTGGGGCCTCATCGGTATGTCTGCAATATAATCTTTTCACTGAATCAGTATACAATTTTAGGCTCATTCACTTCACTAACAATTTTAACTCATTTCAGACATTCCATTGGTTTTAGATTCCTTGGCACAAGCAATGTATCATATTTTTAGTCGCTGTTTTGTCTGTCACTGAAGTCTTAATAATACGACATTTCTTCCCTAATAGGTCACCAAATGTTTCTATTTAGACTAGTTTCAACTACTTAGGAAAGAACATTCATTATGGATTTCAGCTTCAACTGTTCTGAGTTAGTCAACATAGGTAAGTCATATTTTCCTCATCTCTGAATGATTAGAAGAGCTGCACTTCCAAATAAAATTGTGAGAGGCAACATAAAATACTTCATAGAGTGTTTGACACTTTGTAAATCGGTTGTGAATATTATAAGGGTCTTCTGTTTTCCAATATCTGACAAAAATATTTTTCTCCGGAATTCTCCCAAACAATAATCTGTTTATTAGAATAGCACAAATAGCACAAATCTGTTTATTAGAATGACAAAATGAGTTAAGTGTTGAGTACAAAATAGAAATATATAGGATGAGGTTAAAAACAGTGGGATAGGTTCCAACAATGCATTTTACTGGCACCATCTTGTATATGGGGGATAATACCCCCATCTATATATCCTGGTGCCATCTTGTATATAGGGGATACAGAGATAAAGTTACTTGACCAAACTTGCTGGCTGGCATAGTAGAAACTATTGATCATGCCCAGTAATACTTCTTCACTTTCTTTCTGGTAGTGCTATCTGAGATGAAAAATTACATTGCCTGGCCCCTGCTGCAGCTATGTATGGCCACATGATCAAGTTGCTGGCAATGGGCCAAAAGGAGTGATTGTTCCTAAAAGGGGAGTGTCTTTCCTCACCTGGGCTTTTTTTTTTTTGGAGCAGTTTTAGGTTCACAGCACAATTTAGGACAAGGTATAGAGATTTCCCATATCCTTCTTGCTGAAGAGCTTTTTAAAGTTATTTTTAGGGGCACCTGGTGGCTCAGTGAGTTAAATTAAGCCTCTGCCTTCTGCTCAGGTCATGATCTCAGGGTCCTGGGATCGAGCCCCGCATCAGGTTCTCTGCTCATTGAGAAGCCTGCTTCCTCCTCTCTCTCTACCTGCCTCTCCCCCTACTTGTGATCTCTCTCTGTCAAATAAATAAATAAAAAGATTTTTTAAAAATAAAAAAATAAAAAATTATTTTTAGCACAAATGATTAGATTACATAAAGGAAATTTTGACGACTAATACTCTACTGAGATTATTCTTTTTAGTAGTTATATATGAAAGCCATAGAATCATTTGATTGAGCCACATTAACATTTGTCTGTTCGATTATATTATTGAGTTTGAAATAGTAACTTTACAAATTTGTATTCATAGTTTTTATTGACCTAAACTGGCCACATTTAAACCGCTAATGGTTTCTATATTTACCAGATAAAGCAAAGGATGGAAAAACATTTCACTGTGAAATGTGTCATCCTCCAGGAGTTTCATCAAATTGCCTTTGCCCACTAGCTACAATAAAGCTAATGCATTTACTAACATAAAATAGTGCACTGGTTTTGTTGAGGTTTATTTACTGGTCTAATGATTATTTCAGAAAAGCCAGGACTCTAAATGACAGCCACATGGATAATTGCATTGTAATGCGTTTTCTTTTCAATTTAGTCAGGTTAATTTCATATCTAACAAAACTAGTGCTTTTCAAATGTTGTGACTGGTATAATATGAATGAAAAACAAATAATTTGTAAAATATTTGAGCATATTAGTTCTAATGCTATCTACAGTGTTTTTTCAAAGTACATTTTAGTAATGTTAATAAATATCAACAAGTAATTTGCTGCTCATTTGATAAATTAACTTTTATACATGAGAATGAGTGTTATAAACTTACATTTTTGTGACTAGGAAAGGTAAGATTGTTAGCTCTTTTCTGCAAACTTTGAGCTCTGTGGCTGCTATCTATCTGAAATGGAACTTACCTAAAAGGTCACTTAATTGAGTTCTTGGTTGTCATGGAATTGGCCAGTTAAATTCTGGCCTACCTTATCATTTTGGTATCTTTTGAGAAATAGAATTTTTATTTATTAAAATTTTTATTACAATGTAGTCAACTTTATCAATCTTTATTACGATGTAGTCAAATTTATCAACATTCCAATATGCTCAGTACTTTGTTTTCTTTTTGCTTTGTTTTCTGCTTCTACAGAAAACTTTCTATATCAAAGTCACGAAAGTCATCAAAGTCATCAAAGTCATTCTCCTATATTATATATCAAAATTTTATTATTTGATTTTTCACACTTAGATTCCTAATCCACCTTAAATATTTCCATGTATGATGTGAGGAAAGGTCAGGTTCACATTTTTCTTCAGTTAGATGGGGCTTTCTCTCTCTTCTGACCTGCAATACCATCTTTTTCATAAATCAAAAATCCATTCCAGCAAAGCTGCAATGTCACTGTGTACTAAATACAATGATATGCCATCTAATTTAACAACAAAATATTTCACACTCCACTGCACCTTAAGAAAACATGACATTTGGAGCTCACTTTTACTTCCTTACTTTTTTTTTTTTTAAATAATGGGGATGTACTGGTAATAAAAAATAAAACAAAATGTTGCACATGGTGGTACACATGACACTTGAAACACTGCTCAGTTATAACCACATCATTGCAATTTATTGTGCCACCCCACAGCAGTGTGAACTAAGGACAGAGCTGCATAAGATCTCTGTTGCAATGACAGTTGACCCTTGAACAACGTGGTTGTTGAAGGTGCTGATGGACCATAGCTGAGAATCCACATACAACTTTTGGCTCCCTCAAGACTACTAATAGCCTATTATTAAATGGAAAGCCTTACTGGTAACATAGTCAATTAACACATATTTTGTATGTGTGTATATATTGTATATATGTGTATATATTGTACTATAGTCTCACATAAATAAGCTAGAGAAAAGAAAATGTTATTAAGAAAGTCATAAGGAGGGGCACCTGGGAGGCTCAGTGGGTTAAAGCCTCTGTCTTCGGCTCAGGTCATGATCCCAGGGTCCTGGGATCGAGCCCTACATGGGGCTCTCTGCCCAGCAGGGAGCCTGCTTCCATTCCTCTCTCTCTGCCTGCCTCTCTGCCTACTTGTGATCTCTGTCAAATAAATAAATAAAATCTTTAAAGAAAAAAAAAAGAAAGTCATAAGGAAGAGAAAATATATTTACAGTATTGTACTGTATTTATAGTGTAAGTTAACACCATCTGTTTATAAAATAAATGGTCTGTCAGTACCTACATCATTATTGTCTGATATGATATAAAGCATTATAGGTGTTACATATATAACTAACATTTGACATAAAAAAATGAAAAGATAATGTGAAAAGGAAATTTATAGTTATTTATACATTGATAAATAAGCAGCAGTATAATTGCTTTATGGTAGCCTAGTGTAATCAACACTATTGCTTCACAGTAGCCTGGCCTATATACTAATGGATGAGTTGTTATAAATTTTTTATAGCACACAGTATTATAGTCATATACATAATACAGTATTGAAAACACTGTTACTTTTTTAAAAAAAGAAAAAAAACCACTTACCTGTGATGATAGATTGATATGCAGTTTCTCCAATTATGAGAGGCATACTGTAATTCTTAAAAACAAAGTTCTAAAGCAGGAAACTAACACATTGTTAATTTTATATTAACTATCACTCACCTTATGCCTATGTGAGGATGGGCTGTCCACTTCCTACCAGTCTCACAGGCGATGTTCTGTGTGATGAACCCTTGGGTGTTGCTGATAATGGTGACACAGAAGTGTCTCACACAGTTCTTGTCCTGTGTTTATTAGGTTTTCATATGAAGACACATACACTATAGAAAAGTTTATTGACTGTATGGCATGATGATTAGTACTATTCATTGAGTGGAAGTGAATCGTCATAAAGCTCTTCATCCTCATCATCTTCACACTGGGTGGGTTGAGGAGGAGGAGGAAGAGGAAGGGTTGGTCTTGCTATCTCTGGGGTGGCAGAGGGGGAAGACCTGGAGGAGGCAGGCGAGGAGGGAGGAGACACAGGTACACTCAAAGTGACTTGTGCAAATACATCATAATTTCTGACTTTTTTTTCATTTCTCTAAAAATGTTTCTATATGGTACCAGTTCTTCTTCCACCATTTGCTTTAGTTTCAGTGCCTGAGTCACAGAATAGTCCATGTTGAAGAAGTCAAAGCAGTCTTGAATAATCAAAACTCTTTTGCCAGATTGTCTAACATCAACTTGTTTTCTAACACTGCTTCTTCCATGTCTCTTTCCTCGTTGTCTGACACTGGTTCCGAAGCACTCATCTCTGTCAAGTCATCTGTTCATTCCTCTGATGTGATGTGTATTAGCTCTTGAGTTTCTCCAAGATCCTTATCTTGAAACTCTCACCTTTATTGCCATATCCACAACCTCCTTAATGATTTCCCTGATTGGTTCTGTCATAAATCCTGTGAAGTCATGCACAAAATCTGGGCAATTTTCTCTAAGAGGAATTTATAGTTTCTGGCTTGATGTTTTCATGGTTTTCCTAGAACAATGACGGCATCTTTGATGGTGATCTTTCCAGACCTTAACGGTGTTCTCTGGAGGTTCTCTTCCATAGCACTGATAATCTTTTCTGTAGAGTACCATGTGTAATCAACCTTAAAAGTCCTTATGACCCCTTAATCTAGAGGCCGAATTAGAGACACTAGAGGTTAAGTAGACTACTTTGGTGCTTTCAGTGTTGAAGTCTGGGTGGCCAGGGGTGTTGTTCAACATCAAAAGAACTTTAGGTGACCAGGTGGGATTTATCCATGGGATGCAAGTGTGGGTCAACATTTGCAAAACAATCAGTGTGATAGAACAAATCAAAGAGAAGAGAGAAGAACCACATGGTCCTCTCAATTGATGCAGAAAAAGCATTTGACAAGATACAGCATACATTCCTGATTAAAACAATTCAAAGTATAGGGATAGAGGGAACATTCCTTATCTTCATAAAATCTAGCTATGAAAAACCCACAGCGAATATCATCCTCAATGGGGAAAAGATGACAGCCTTTCCTTTGAGATCAGGAACACGACAAGGATATCCACTCTCGCCATTTTTGTTCAACATAGTACTAGAAGTCCTAGCAACAGCAATCAGACAACAACAACAACAACAACAAAATAAAAGGTATTCAGATTGGCAAAGAAGAAGTCAAACTCTCTCTCTTCACAGATGACATGATACTTTATATGGAAAACCCAAAAGACTCCACCCCAAATTACTAGAACTCATACAGCAATTCACTAATGTGGTAGGATACAAAATCAATGTACAGAAATCAGTTGCTTTCTTATACACTAACAGGGAAACTGTAGAAAAGGAAATAAGAGAATCATAGCACCAAGAACCATAGGACACCTGGGAATAAACCTAACCAAAGAGGTAAAGGATCTGTACTTCAAAGAACTACAGAACACTCATGAAAGAAGACACAAAAAGTTGGAAGAGCATTCCATGCTCATGGATTGGAAGGATAAACATTGTTTAAATGTACTATACTATACTATACTATACTTCCTAGAGCCATCTATACTTTCAATGCCATCCCGATTAAAATATCACTGGCATTTTTCAAAAAGCTGGAACAAACAATCCTAAAATTTGTATGGAACCAGAAGAGACCCCTGAATTGCCAAGGAAATGTTGAAAAAGGAAAATAGAACTGGGGGTATCATATTGCCTGATTTCAAACTTTACTACAAAGCTGTGATCATCAAGATAGCATTCGACTAGTACAAAAACAGGCACAAAAGACCAGTGGAACAGAGTAGAGAGCCCACATATGTACCCTCAACTCAATGGTCAAATAATCTTCGACAAAGCAGGAAAAAATATACAGTGGAAAAAAGACAGTCTCTTCAATAAATGGTGCTGGGAAAATTGGACAACTATATGTAGAAGAATGAAACTCGGCCATTCTCTGACACCATACACAAAGATAAACTCGAAATGGATAAAAGACCTCAATGTGAGATAGGAATCTATCAAAATCCTAGAGGAGAGCATTGGCAGTAACCTCTTCAACATTGGCCACAGCAAATTCTTTCAAGATAGGTCTCCAAAGGCAAAGGAAACAAAAGTGAAAATGAACTTTTGGGACTTCATCAAGATCAAAAACTTCTGCACAGCAAAGAAAACGGTCAACAAAACAAAGAGGCAACCCACGGAATAAGATAAAATACGGGCAAATGACACTACAGACAAAGGGCTGATATCCAAGATCTATAAAGAACTTCTCAAACTCAACACACACAAAACAGATAATCACGTCAACAAATGGGCAGAGGACATGAACAGACACTTCTCCAAAGAAGACAAACAAATGGCTAACAGACATGAAATAATGTTCATCATCATTAGCCATCAGGGAGATTCAAATGAAACCATATTGAGATACCACCTTACGCCAGTTAGAATGGCCAAAATTAACAAGACAGTAAACAAGTGTTGGAGAAGATGTAGAGAAAGGGGAACCCTCTTACACTGTTGGTGGGAATGCAAGTTGGTACAGCCACTTTGGAAAACAGTGTGGAGATTCCTTAAGAAATTAAAAATAGGGGTGCCTGGGTGGCTCAGTGGGTTAAAGCCTCTGCCTTCGGCTCAGGTCATGATCCCAGGATCCTGGGATCAAGCCCCATATCAGGCTCTCTGCTCAGCGGGGAGCCTGCTTCCTCCTCTCTCTCTGCCTGCTTCTCTGCCTACCTGCGATTTCTGTCAAATAAATAAATAAAATCTTTAAAAAAAGAAATAAAAAATAGAGTCACCCTATGACCCTGCAATTGTACTACTGGGTATTTACCACAAATATACAGATGTAGTGAAAAGAAGGGCCACCTGTACCCCAATATTCCTAGCAGCAATGGCCATAGTCACCAAACTGTGGAAAAAAACAAGATGCCCTTCAATGGACAAATGGATAAAGAAGATATGGTTCATATATACAATGGAGTATTATGCCCCCATCAGAAAGGATGAATACCCAACTTTTGTATCAACATGGACGGGACTGGAAGAAATTATGCTGAGTGAAATAAGTCAAGCAGAGAGAGTCAATTAGCATATGGTTTCACTTACTTGTGGAGCATAAGGAATAATACGGAGGACACTGGGAGATGGAGAAGAGAAGTTAGTTGGGGGAACTCGGAGGAGGAGACAAACCATGAGAGACTGTGGACTCTGAGAAACAAACTGAGGGTTTTGGAGGGGAGCTAGGTGGGAGGTTGGGTGGCCCTGGTGGTGGGTATTACGGAGGGCACATATTGCATGGAGCACTGGGTGTGGTGCATAAACAATGAATTTGGGAACACTGAAAAAAATTAAATTAAATTTCAAAAAAGAACTTCAAAAAAGGTCCCTTACTGGCAAGGTACTTCCTGATGTCAGGGACAAAACATCAACGGAACCAATTCAGAAAAAGGGTTCTCGCTGTTCAGACTTTCTTGTTATACAACCAAAAGACTGGCAGCTAGCATTTATCTTTTTCTTTCAAGGCTCAGGAGTTAGCAGTTTTATAGATGAGGGCAGTCTTGGTCATAAATCTGACTGCATTTGCACAGAACAGTAAAATTAACCTATCCCTTCCTGCCATAAATCCCAGTGTTCACTTCTCTTCCTTACTAATAAATATTCTTCGTGGCATCTTTTTTTCCAGAATAGGACACTTTTGTCTGCATTAAAAATCTGTTCAGGCAGATATCCTTTTCTTCTCAATGACTTTCTTAATGGTGTCTGGGAACTCATCTGCTGTCTCTTGGTTGGCAGAAGCTACTTCTCCTGTTATCTTGACATTTTTAAAGTCAAACCTCTTTCTAAAATTATCGAACCAATCTTTGCTGGCATTAAACTCTTCAGTTTTAGGTCCTTCACCTTGCTTTTGCTTTAAGTTGTCATATAAAGACTTTGCTTTTTCTTGAATCATGTTAGAGTATGTGTGTGTATATATATATGCCTTTCTTATAGCAATGCTGCACGTATAGAAGAGCTGCATTTTCAAAATGAGATAAAAAGGTATTTCACAAAAGTACAAGGTTTTTGTGTTTACTGACAGGGATGGCTTCACAAATTTCCTTTTCTTTCTTCAGTGGTCCCTAACAGTGGATGAATTCATTTTGAAATTTTGGGCAACCATGGCTGCAGATCTCAGTTTATGGTCTATATCAAGCAGCTTCACTTTTTTCCTGCAATGTCATGACTTTTCTCTGCTTTTCTGAGGACTTCCAGCTCCACTAGGGGCATTTTGAATGGGTCCCATGTGTTCTTTATTCAAGGTTTATGATATTCTACTAAAAATGATGAAAAATGAACAAGAACTGCAAAAGATCACTTTTTACTGGGATGCACAATTTATTGGAAAGACAGACTGCTCATGAGATGATTAGCATCACACAGCATTTTAAACAGGTACTCCCAACATGCGAGCTCACCGCAATAGCAACAGGAGGTGGCCGCAAAATTAATTCAGAGGACAGTATATACTACAGTTAATTTTATGTGGTTATGATTTAATGCTGCCTCTTTAGGTTTGTTTACATTTCTCTTGACTGTGGAGGGTGCCATGAATTTTCTGTGTTTTTGTGCACAAATTTAGATAAATTTGAACCTTTTCTAATAGCTTAGTGTATGTTTATAGTAGCAAATGATAAAATAGACTACCACGTATATATGTTTTGTGCATTCATGACATATCTAGCTTTTTCTTTCTTTTTTTTTTAATATTTCTGGACTATGCAGTTTGAGAGTTTTTTCAAATTGTCACAGACCTCCAAAATGATTTCCAATATACTTATTGAAAAAAAATCTGCACATAAGTGCACCTATATGGTTCAAACCCTTATTGGTTCAAGGGTCAACTGTATTCAACACTGCCATTATTGTATAAAAGCAGCCATTGGCCATATGTAAGCCAATGACCGTGGTAGTGTGCCAAAAAATGTTCAAGGTCACTGAAATGTAAATTTCATATAAATTTCATGCATCACAAAGCATCCTTTTGATTATTTCCAACCATTAAAATATATAAAAATCACTCTCAGCTCAGAGGCTATACAAATACAAGCAGCAAGACAGGTTGGGACATTGAACCATACTTTTCCAACACCTAACCTAGATGGTCATCCAGAACAGTATTTATCAAAATGAGCTGTGAGGAACTTTAATTCAAAGAAATCTTTCTCAAATATAGAAGGTCAAATAGCTTTATGAAAGCCGTAGATAAGACCTCTGGGAAAGATGGCAGGATAGGAGAATCCTAAGCTCAATTTATCCCATGGATACTACTAGGTGATAGCCACACCAGTGTAAATAAACCAGTAAATGACCCAAAGACTGGCAGAACAGACTCTCTACGGTGAAGTGTAGAGAAGAGGCCATATTGAAGAGAATAGGTAGGGCAGAGATGTGTTCTGGAGCTAAAGGGACCCACAGAACTGTCTGGGTGGGACAATATTGGTGTGTAGAGGGAAGAGAAACAGACTTTCACACCTGGGAGCTTGAATGGGAAATATGAATCCCAATAACTTCTGGCTTTGGAAAACTAGAGGGGCCAAATTTGGGGAGTTCTTAAAATTAGTGCGGCATGATAGCCCTGGAACTTTAAAAATCAGCAGGTTCATGGGAGAGCCTGGAGGATGAGAGGAGACTGAGTTCTTGCCCTTACAAAGACAGCACAACAAACAGACTCCAGAGATACAGCATAGAAGCAGTGGTTTTAAAAATACCTGGGATATACAGGAGGGAGTTTTTACTAATCTTTGACCTTGTGCCTGAGGGACAGGGACATTGGGAGACTTCTCCAGGAAAAAAGGAGCTGGCAAGCACCAATTCCTTACACTCTTGGCCACCTGCATGTACCAATGCAGCACAGATACTCACTACCTATCTTGCTAGCAACATGTTCTACTCACTGTTTCCTTATTGGTTTTCTGTTTGGATGATCTCCTACTGTTATTGTATTACTATCAATTACTTCCTATATGTTTATTAGCTGCTTTATGTATATATAATCAATTTACAGAAATCAACTGCATTTCTATCCACTAATAATGAAACACCAGAAGAAATTAAGAAAACGATCCCATTTATAATTGCACCAAAAAGAATAAAACACCTAGAAATAAACCTAACCAAAGAAGCAAAAAGTGAAAAGTGAAAGACCTATACTCTGAAAGCTATATAACATTGATGAAATAAATTGAGGATGACACAAAGAAATGGAAAGACTTCAGTGCTCAAGGATCGTAAGATCAAATACTGTTAAAATGTCCACACTACCCAAATCTATGGATGCAATGCAATCCCTATCAAAAATACCAACAGCATTTTTCAGAGAACTAGAACAAATCTTATAATCTGTATGTAACCATAAAAGACCCAAAAAACCAAAGCAGTCTTGAAAAAGAACAAAACTGGAAGTATCACAATTCCAGATTTCAAGATATACTACAAAGCTGTGGTAATCAAAACAGTATGGTACTGGCACAAAAAGAGACAAGTAGATCGATGGTCCAAACAGAGAGATGATAAGATGGTCAAAATGGAAAGCCCAGAAATAAACTCATGATTATATGGTCAGTTAATCTTTGACAAAGAAGGAAGTATATGCAATGAAAAATGATAGACTCATCAACAAATAGTGTTGGGAAAAACAGAACAGCTACATGTAAAAGAATGGAACTGGACTACTGTCTCACACTGTACACAAAAATAAACTCAAAATGGCTTAAGGACCTACATGTGAGACCTGAAACCATAAAAATCCTAGAAGAGAGCACAGACAATAATTTCACTGACATCAGCCATAGAAACATTTTTCTAGATATGTCTTCAGAGGCAAAAGAAACAAAAGCAAAAATAAACTATTGGGACTACATCAAAATAAAAAATCTGCATAGTGAAGGAAACAATGAACAAAATTAAAAGGCATCCTATGGATGGGAGAAGATATTTGCAAATGACATACCCTATAAAGGGTTAATATTCAAAAAATATAAAGAATTCATACAATTCAACACCCAAAATATAAATAATCCAATGAAAAAATGGGGAGAAGAAACAGACATTTCTCCAAAGAAGACATACAGATGGCCAACAGATCCATGAAAAGATGTTCACTGTCAGTCATCATCAGGGAAATGCAAATCAAAACTACAATGAGATATCACCTGTCAGATTGGCTAAACTAAAAAACACAGGAAACAACAGGTGTTGGTGAGGACACAGAGAAAGGGGAACCCTCTTGCACTTTTGGTGGGAATGCAAACCTTTTCAGCCACTCTGGAAAACATTATGGAGTTTCCTCAAAGATTTACAAATAGAACTATACCAGTAATCACACTACCGTGTATTTACCCCAAAAATACAAAAACATAGATCAAAGGGACACATGTAACCCTGTTTATAGCAGCATTATTTACAATAGCCAAACTATGAAGTAGCCCAAGTGTCTATCAAAGATGAATGGATAAAGAGGTGGTACACACACAGGAATATTATTTAGCCATAAAAAAGAATGAAATCTTGCCATCTGCAACCAGATGAATGGATCTAGAGAATATAACACTAAGTGAGATAAGTCAGAGAAAGACAGATACCATATGATTTCACTCATATGTGGAATTTAAGAAACAAAACAAATGAACAACAAAAAAGAGACAAAAAAAACAGACTCTTTACTACAGAGAAGAAGCTGATGGTTATCAGAGGCGAGGTTGGTGGTGGGAAGGGTGAAACAGGTGACGGGGATTAAGATTATACTTACCATGAGCACTGAGTTGTTGAATCACTATATTGTACATCTGAACCTAATATAGCACTGTATGTTAACTATATTGGAATTAAAATTATGAAAGGAATTTTTAAAAAGCCATATTCTATGTATCTCAGTTGTAGATTCATGCTGTACATATTAAACATTCTGAAAACCTCCGCAATAAAGAAAATTATCTTTGCCTAATCCAGCTGTAAAGAACCTTATATGTTTGCCCAAGTTCTCTTTAGTTAGACAACACACCTATTTACATGCCTTAGAACCAAGATACCATATATACTTTGAGAAATTTTGGTATGGTCTACTTATTTTACAAACGAGTAAAATAAAGTAACAAAGTGCTGAGAATAAAAAAAAGTCTTATTTTTCCAGAAATGGTGTGAGCATTTATTGGTTCTATCAGTAGTAAGAACAAGAACCAGTTTAAAAACCATCCCAATCTTTCAATAACTTCACATCAGTAGTCAATGATCACCCCTTCCACAAGTCAGCCAACCAAAACAGCCTTACTCTAGTACACATGCTTCTGAAAGTAGCCAGTCAGCAATAGTCTCATTTAAGTAACTATACAAAAACAGATAAAGGTTAACCAATCCCTAACCACTTCTTACAAGTCTTCAAGTGCATATATAATGAAAAAAATATTGAGATCAGGTTTCTGCGGAAAGGTGTAAATAACATTAATTAGTTCAAAACAATTTTCCATCAGAATCTAGTGGTTTCTACTATACTTTCAGGTGAAAATTTTGTTTAAAACCTGAGGAAGTCTAGCTGAGAGTAAACTGTGTACTCTTGAAACTTGGTAGCTGTGCTATAATATGGGTATTTGGAGGAGAGATCACATCTTCCTCACTCTGAAGGAATTTTAGGCTTTTCGAATAAAAACAAGTTCTAGAGACAGCCCATTTGGCTACAAAAGTTTAATCTCAGGGCTGAATCCAGAGATTCATAGGTCTTTATCTTTTATCTATTGGCTCTTTATATCTGAAAGGAGCTTTAGAAGCCTAGCTATTATTCTGGCAATAAAGTTTTGGTTGGTTGCTTAACTCCTGAGAATTAAAAGGTTCTCATCCTCTGTTCTAGGAAAGTACTCCTTGTTCTCTGCCAATAAATCAAGTAAACTCCAGAATCAAGTTTTAAACCCAACTAAACCTATCAATGACAATGTTGCATTAGTAACTGTGCTTCTGAAAGCCAGAACTTTCATCACCAACTTGATATTTTTGGCGTGTTCTTAGTGCCCTTCTCAAGTTACAAGTTAGTCAATCATTCAACTCTTTATTGAATGCTTATTATGTGCTATGAAGCTCTAGGTTAGTAGTTCTTAACTTGGACCATATATAAACCAACTATAAGGATTTAAAATCATGATGCTCAGGTCCTATTCGCAGAAATTTGTCTAGTGTGTACCCCGAGTAGTGAGTTTTTTATAGAGCTAGGCTGATTTTCACCTGTAACTATTGAAACCCAGGGTCTTAAAAAGATATTTGTACACCTATGTTCATAGCAGCATTATTCATGATAGCTAAAACATGGAAACAACTCAAGTGTAAATCTACATATTAATGGATAAATAAAATGTATATACATGTAACTGAATATTATTCAGCCTTAAAAAGGAATAAAATTCTTAAAATGCTACAACACGGATCAACTTTGAAGAGATTATGCTAAGTGAAATAAGCTAATTACAATAGATAAATAGTGTATGAGGTCACTTATGAGTAGTCAAAATCAAGAGATAGAAAGTAGAATAGTGGTTACCAGGCCCAAAGGGAAGGGAGAAAAAGGAGTTATTGTTTAATGTATTTATTTCAATTTTGCAGGATAAAAAGTTCCGGAAATGGATGGTGATGGTGGTTATTCAACAACATGAATGCAATTAATACCACTGAACTCTATATTTTAAGATAGTTAAGGTGATAAATTATGTGTATTTTACCACCAAGAAAGAATTGAAAAACAGGGGCGCCTGGGTGGCTCAGTGGGTTAAGCCTCTGCCTTCGGCTCAGGTCATGATCCCAGGGTCCTGGGATTGAGCCACGCATCGGGCTCTCTGCTCAGCCAGGAGCCTGCTACCCCCTCTCTCTCTGCCTGCCTCTCTGCCTACTTGTGATCTCTGTCTATCAAATAAATAAATAAAATATTTTTTTTAAAAAAGAATTGAAAAATAGTCTTTGGCCATAGATAAATGGTTTACTTCTGAACTCACAATTTTATTTCTTTGATCAATATGTCCATTCTTATGCCAAGCCTACTTGTCATAATTATGTAGTATTGTAATACATTTTGAAATCAGGAAGTGTGAGTCCCCCAATTTGTTTTTCTTTTTCGAGATTGTTTCAGCTATTTGGACACTTGCAAATCCATATGAATTTGAGGATTGGCTTTTCCAGTTCTGGGAAAAAAAAAAAAAAAGAGCATTGAAATCTCGCTAGGGATTGCATTGAACCTGTAGATTAGTATGGGTGGTATTGCCAAGGTAACAATATTAAACTTTCTAATCCAGAAGCATAGGCTCTCTTGCCATATATTTAGGTCCTTTTTAGTTTCTTTCAACAATGTTTTGTAGTTTTCAGTATACAAGACTTTCACCTTCTTGGTTTCATTTATTCCTAGTATTTTACTTTATTGGATGCTATTAGAAGTGAAATTTTTTTTCATAACTTCCTTTTTGGGTTATTCACTAGTAGTGTATAGAAATACAATTAATTTCTGAATGTTGATCTTGTACCCTACAGCTTTGCTGAATTTGTATCCTAGCTGTAGTATCAAAGTTATCACCTAGTCACTGGTCAGGAAATGATTATTTCTTTCTCTGGTATCCTCAGCCCAGATTTAGGCAGCCTGAAATGAGGAAATGGTCACTGGTGTGGTGAGAGATTGGTTCCAGAGAAGTCTTCTAGCTCAGGCTCAAAGAGGAAGAGTGTCTTCTGGTTAGCTACAGGACTCTACAAGCATCAAAAATGTTATCATGTTGCACAAGTTCCCTTATATTCTTAGTTTTGAGTTTTTATCATGAAATGGTGTTGGATTTTGTCAAATGTTTGTTTTTTTTCTGCATCAGTTGCAGTGATTATGTAGTGTTTTTTTCTTCATTCTATTAATGTAATATGGTACATTGATTTATATTCTATGTTGAACTAACCTTGCCCTCCTGGAATAAATTCCATTTGGTCAAAGTGTTCAATCTATTAATATGCTGCTGGATTTGGCTTGCTAATATTCAGTTGAGGATTTTTGCATCTATATTCATAAAGGACATTGATTTCTAGTTTTTAAATGTCTTTAAATGACTTTGGTATCAGGGTAATGCTAGTCTCACTGAATGAGTTACAAAGTGTTCCCTCTTTTATTTTTTTGAAAAGTTTGAAAAGGATTGGTGTTAACTTTTTAAAATTCTATGGTAGAATTTACCAGGGAAGCCACTTGACCCTGGACCTTTCTTTGTTGAGAGGTTCTTTAATTACTGGTTGAATCTTTTGTGATAACTCTGTTAACTTTTCTATTTCTTCTTGATTTAATTTTTATAATTTGTTTATTTCTAGGAATTTCTGTATGTTACTTAGGTTATTTAATTTTTTGATATGCAACTGTTCATAGTATTCTCTTATAATCTTTTTCATTTCTCTAAGGTTAGTAGTAATGTCCCCATTTTCATTTCTGATGTGGGGTGGTGGTGTTGGTTTTTTGTTTTTTTTTTTTTTTTTTTGTCTTCTCATATTTATTTTGTAAGCTATTTTTTTATCTTAAATCAGCCAGAGTAGATTTTCTGTGATTTGTAAGTAAGAAGCCTGAGTAACATGGCAGACATCCCTGACTTGTTCTTGACTTAGTGAAATTTTAAAAAGTGTTGGCTTCTACCTGAAATTTTGCTTAGATTAAAATTCTGTAAGTCAGTCAGAGAAAGAAAAACATCATGTGATTTTACTCATATCTGAAGTTTAAAAAACAAAACAAATGAGCATAAGGGGAAAAAAAGAGGAAGGTAGAAGGAACAGATTTTTGACTATAGAGAACAAACTAAGGGTTACCAGAGGGAACATGGGTGGGGGGATGGGTGACATAGGTGATGGGGATTAAGGAGTAAATTTGTGAGGAGCACAGGGTATTGTATGGAAGTGCTGAATCACTAAATTGTACACCTTGAAGCTAATATAATACTGTATGTTAACTAGTTGGAATTTAAATAAAAACTTAAAAAGCTGTATGGAAACTTTTAGGGAAGCTTTGGCTTAGTCTTGCAAGTGTTTACACATCAAACTTGTTTGATTTTTAAAAAATGAATAAACAGCCTTCCTTGTTATTTCTGTTTTTAATTACAAAATTTTAAGGATTCAAATTTGGGGGTAAGGTGGAATAAGCACACTCCATTCTGATTTTCTATTGAACGCAGCTATAAAACCAGGACAGAATGAATGCAACACCTTTTGAGAACTCTGAAAAGCAGATAGAAGTAGGTCGAGTGGAGGAAAAGGACAGAATTCAAAGTATCACTTAATCAGTGGTGAATGAACCATTTTTCTCCCTCTGGTAGCCCTCAGCCTGATTTTGAAATGAGGAAATGGGCATTGGTGTGGTAAGAGGGAGGTGTCAGAGAAGGTTTCCAGCTCAGGCACACAGAGCCTCTGGTAGCTATAGGACCCCACGAGCACCAAAAACTGAGGGAGGCAAACTTCCCAATCAGGGGAATTATAGTCTCAAACTGGTGAGGGGATCCCCATTGCTTTTTTAACTCCCTCTGACTTCCCTTCTCTACTTAGCCCTGGACATCAGTGCAGTTATGGTGTGTTTGGCAGAAATGAAATAAAGCCCCAGCATTCTAAGCGAAGGATCAAAAGGGAGTCCCATGGAATTTGTAAGTACCAAGGAGAGTAAGAGTAAGAGGGAGAAGCTTTTGACAAGTACCTGATAAAATTGTTAATGAACTCCTGATATCACTTCTGAGGAGTGCATGTGTGGTCCTGTTCATAAACAATATACCAAAGACTGAGAACTCAAAAAAGAGAGAGATGACCATTCAGGACTCTGGCCACTGAACAGAATATGTGTGAGACAGATTTGAATAAAACTGTGAAGGCTTTGAAAATGGGAGTGACATTGAAACCATACCCACGGATGGCTGGTTGGAACTTGCAACCTGAACCCAACCAGGTTAATTGCCAGCTAAAACAAAAATATCAACATTCTCCATATGAGTAAAACAAAACACAGAGTCTCATAATATTAAAAATGTCCAGGATACAATCCGGAATACAAAGTCTATAAAGAACCAGACAGATCTGAACTTACATGAGAAAGAGACAATCAACACATACCAATGCTGATTTGATACAGATGTTTGAATTATCTGTCAAAGCACTGGAGAAGCTATTATAAAATTGTTCCTGGAATAGAGACAAACATTCTTAATATGAACATGAAGACACAAAGTCTTAGTAAAGAAATGGAAGACAAAACAAAGAACCAAATGAAAATTTTATAATTAAAAAATACAGTATTTAAAAAATCTGACTGGAATGAATGGATTCAATAGCAGAATTGAGAAAGCAAAATGAATAAGTTAATCAGCAGATAGATCAATAGAAATTATCTGGTCTGAAAACAGAAAAATATTTTTCAAACAAGTACAGAGCCTACAGAACCTTTGAAACAAAACCAAACTAATGTTTGTGTTATCTGAGTTTCCAACAAGGAGAGAAATCAAATAGAGCTGATACCATTCACTAAGATGGCTATTATTAACAAACCCTGAAATTAATACATGTTGGTGAGGATGTAGAGAGATAAGAACCTTCTTTCATCGTTATTGGGAATGTAAAATGGTGCAACCACTGTAGAAAAGTTTGGCAGTTTCACAAAATGTTAAATATAGGAATTATGATATAACTCAGCAATTCCACTCTGAGGTGTATACTCAAAAAAACAGAAAACAGGATTCAAACACACAGGATTTGTACACAAATATTCATAGCAGAATTATTCACAGTGGCTAAAAAGTCAAAACAAGCCAAATATCCACTCAACATAAATGGACAAACAAAATGTAGCATATACATGCAACGGAATATTAGTCATAAACAAGAATGAAATTCTGATATAAGCTGCAACATGGATGAACCTTGAAAACATTACACTAAGTGAAAAAAATGCAGATGTAAAATAATACAGACAAACATGGTATGATACTACTTTTGGAAGGTATTGGAATATACAAATTCACAGAGACAGAGAGTAGAAGAGAAGTTACCAGAACTAGGTGGTGGGGGAAAGGGGAATTACACTAAATGGATACAGAGTTTCTGTTTGGGCTGATGAAAAATCCTGGAAATAGATAGCAGTGATCCTTGTACAACATTGATAATATACTGTATAGCACTGAATTGTATACTTAAAAACATTAAAATAGCATACCATCCTATATTATTGTATTATTAAGTGTAAAATTACCAAATTGTAACTCTGAAACTAATATTACACTGTATGTTAACTAGAATTAAAATAAAAACTTTTTAAAAATGTTAAAATAGTAAATTTTATATTGTGTATATTTTACCACAATAAAAAGGGTTCCCTTTGCCTGAAAACTTCCCAAATTTGGCAAAAGACAGAAATGTACAGATTCAAGGAGTTCAGCAAATCCCAAATAGCATAATCCCAAAGAAATTCAGACCCAAAGACGCCATAATCAAACTGCTGAAAACTAAAGACAAAGAAAACAATTTGAAAGCAGTAAAAGAAAAACACCTCGTTATAAAGGAACAATAATTCAAATAACTACAGATTTTTACCAGAAACCGTGGAGACCCAAAGTGGCACAACACTTTTTAAAATGCAGGAAAAAAAAAAATCTGTCTACCTAAAATTCTATATCTAGTTAAAATATTATTTAGGAATCAAGGTGAAATAAAGACATTCTCAGATGAAAGAAAGCTAAGAGAATTGTCATCAGACCTACTGTAAAAAAAATTACTAAAGTAATTTCTTCAAACAAAAGGAAAATGATACCAGAAGAAAACTTTGCGTATTATTAATAATGGATGAGCAAAAGAAATGGTAAGTTTCTGAGTAAATATAATAGATCATTCTCTCGAGTTCTTCAAAAAATATTTGACAGTTGAAACAAAAATTATAACATTATCTAATGGAGTGTTCAATGAATATAGGTGTAATATATATATATATATGACAAATAAAACATAAAACAAGGAGGATAAACGGACATATGATGGCAAATATTCTACATTAAACTTTAAGAGGTAAAATATTTATTCTAAGTAAAATGTTAAAGCTAAGAATGCAAATTGTGCAGCTACTCTGGAAAACAGCATCTTATCAAGTTAAATATGCACTTACAATGTGACTTAGCAATCCTTCTCCTAGGTAATTATTCTATAGAAAGAAAAACTTACGGTTACACAAAAATATGTATATGAATGTTTATATCTGTTTATTTTAGATATTTATTTGTATTCTCCACACTCCATTTATAATCACCAAACTCTATTAACAATATATTTATAATCACCAAAGAGGAAACAATTCATCTGTCCTTTAATGGGTTAATAGATAAACAAACTTGGTTTATAAATATAATGGATTACTACTCAGCAATAAAAAAGAATCAACTATTTATATATGCAACAGCTGTATAAATCTCATAGGCATTACACTGAGTGAAAGAAGCCAGTCTCAAAGGTTACATAAGGTAGTGTTATATTTATAGGACATTCTGGAAAAGACAAAACTATGGTAACAGACCATAATATCAGTGATTGCAATAAAAAAATTGAAGAACTGGAAGGAGTAACAGGTTAATCAGAGTGATATTTTACCTCACATTATACCCAGTAAGCGACAGAACAAGTAGACAAACAAAATCAGTAGGATATAAAGAGATTTGAATTACAAAATTAAGAAAATTGACCCAGTGGACATATAGCCAACAACTACAGAGTATATATACCTTTTAAGTATACATGAAAAATTGACATTTACTCAGTCATAAAGATAATCTCAACACACTTGAAAGTTTGAAAATCACAGAGAGTATATTCTCTGATATACTACTACAATATAGATACCATACATACCCAATGGATTTGATAAAATTAAAGAGATTGATTATAGCAGGTGTTGGTGACAATTTGGAACAACTAAAACTCTTGTATAATGCTGATGAGAATATTAAGCAATGTAGCCCCTTTGGAAAACAGTGCAAGAGTTTCCTAAACAACTAAACATGCATTTGCCATGTGACCTAGTAATCCCAGTCCTCCGTATTTACCAAAGGTAAATGAAACATTTATCCATTTAAAGATTTGTATACAATGTTCATAGCAGCTCAAACTAGCAAAAACCTGGAAAGAGGGACGCCTGGGTGGCTCAGTGGGTTAAGCCGCTGCCTGCAGCTCAGGTCAGGATCCCAGGGTCCTGGGATCGAGTCCTGCATCAGGCTCCTTGCTCAGCGGGGAGCCTGCCTCTCTCTCCGCCTCTGCCTGCCTCTCTGCCTGCTTGTGTGCTTTCTCTCTCTCTTTAAAAAAAAAAAAAAAAAAAAAAAAACCTGGAAAGAATCTGTACTGTATCCTTTTCTGTGCTGCATACTAAATTACTATGAATTTAGTGCTTAAAATTGGTATTTTTGAATAATTAATTCATTAATAGTTCAAAATGCCAAAGGTATATAGGATATGAAGTGAAAAGTCTTCATCACCCCTGTCTCTCAGGCATCTACTTCCTTTCCCTACTCAAGTAATCCTTGTTTAAATAACTCCCAAAGAGCTGTTTTGTACATAGTAAAGCAAATCTGTAATGTGTATATGTGCATGCACACACATGTGGTACATTTGTACAAGTACCAAGAATGGAATGATACACACCAGGGTTATTAACACTGGTTACTTTGGGTATGTAGAGTAAAGGGAAAAGAACTAAGAAATGAAGAAAATCTGTTAACTTTTTAAAATACATATCTGCATCATTTAACTGGGTTATCTAATTCTAGTCAGGAACACAGGAAAGAAGCAGATTTCCTACCTGATTACCTTTGGCAAATTTCTTATTCTTTATGCCTCCATATCCTCATTTACAGATGGAAGTACTGATAGTTTCTACCTCCTAAGACCTAGGGGCAAATTTTAGCAAATAATTGATATAAAGGACTTTTAGCCTAGTGCCTGGCATATAGAAAATGATTAGTAAAGGTTAACTATAAAAAATAATAACCTTAAACTCATTTTTAGAAAACAAAATGATTCAGAAGGGCCCAACCATCCAAATAAAGAAGCTAGACAGACAGAGAACAACAAAATGTACTTAAAGAAATGTGTAAGGGACACTTCAGTTCAAGAGTGTTATAAACTCATACTTTAAACTCTCCTCCTGCTCTATATATGTGGATTATAGATTCAGTCAACAAAAAGAAAAAGACAAACTCATGTTCAAACATAAAATGGACACTTCTCTGGGTCAGAAACAGAAAGCAATAGTGACATGTAGCCAAAGCCACAGCCCTGCAGATTTCTGGGTCCACAAAGCAACTAGAAGCCAGTGGGATTTTTTTACTCATTGGAAGTGACGAAAGCCTTCCATATGTGGCATGGAACCATGGTCTAAGTGGGCTCTGTGAAAATGGTTGTGATCACTATCCGACGTTACTGCTTATGTAAACCTGTATAACTTCATTATTAGTAGAATCAACAGAAAAAACTGCACTGACACCTGAGCAAAGCTACATCCTGCCCAAGATACTGGGCCAGCTGCAGTCTCAAGCCACTTTGGGGCAGGAGTTTCTAGACATCGAAACCCAGTTTTGGACTAGGGTCCTGGATGACTAGAGGGAGGAAACTACAAAACTGCCAAACAGAGAGGGGTGATCAGAGAGAAGTGGGGGGGGTGGGGGGAGCAGGAGACTTCCACTGAATATTGAATCTTTAGATAAAAATTCCACACCATCTGATGGAAATAAACACTAAGAAAGAAAACCAAGAACAGAATAAGAAATAACCAAAAAGTCTGGACAAATATTTTAAAAAATCTTCTTAAATAGGTCCTAATCTAGTAAGAAAGAGGGAAAACTCAGGAGGAGAAACTTACTGCAGGCAGGAACCCAGAGAGTTTGAGCACCGAAGTTGACTTCTGCTTTGAGAGTACTTGCTGAACTGGAGGAACCCGAGCATTATACAGTCTATCCCTGGTGAAGGAAAATAAAGCTCATGTCTAGTAGGAGACTAGCTTACAAAGCTGAGACCACAAAGGTCTACATCTTAGTGTAAGGATGAATTAGAAATACTCGCTTACTCCTTACTCCTTCAACCACTGGTACAGAAAAAAAAAAAAAAAATATATATATATATATATATACACATATATATGTCTCAAACTATGACTTATCTGGAGTAAGGAGGATTTCCCCTGAGAATTTGTATTTATAAACTAAGAAAATTTATGTAGCTATTTCAAGCAAAATAACTTTAACAAAATAACAAAAATGTTAAGCATTACCTGATTTGATAAAGAGGGTCACTATATAATAAAGCTCAATTCACCAGGAAAATAAGCTGTGGTTGTATGTACATTATATATAATCTTAAAACAGAAATTGATAAAATTACAACTATAAACTGATAAACCCATCATCAGAGTCTGAGAGATTTTAAAATGTTCTCTTTAGTAACTGATCAAGGGGAATAAAAAAATCAGTAAGACTACAGAAAATCTGAACATAGTTAAGTAATTTGATCTCAAGTGTATGCCTTCTGCCCACAGGACTTCTTTCAGTGTTTCTTAGATTGTGGTCTCCTGATGATAAATTCAGAAAAAGTCTTTGCCTTTGTTTTTGAAAAGCATTTTTGCTAGGAATATAATTCTAAGTTGACAGGTTTTTTTTTTCTTTTTCAGTGCTTTTAAGGAAATCTGATGTCATCCTCATCTTTGTTCCTCTGTATGTCATGATTTTTTATCTGACTACTTTAAATTTTTATCTGGCTGCTTAAAATTTTCTCTTTATTACTGGTTTTGAGCAATTTTATCATGCTGCCTTTGTGGGGTTTCTTCCATGTATCATGTACTTGGGATTTGTTGAGTTTCTTGGATCTGCAGGAGTACAGTTTTCATGTTTGGAAAATATTAGGCCTTGATGCCCTGCAGCTCATTGGATTGTTTCTACTGCTATCTTAAAAGACTCTGAATTTTCTTTTGCTGTCTCTGATCTGCCATTAATCACATCAGCATGATTTTTATCCCAGATGTAGTTTTTATCTTTAACATTCAATTTGGATTTTTAAATATCTTAGTTTTTTAAAGATAATTCTATTAACTGTTTTAATGTCCTGTCCTAATTCTAACATCTGTATCAGTTCTGGGTCAATTTTGACCAGCTATTTTCCTCATTATGACTATGTTTTCCTGCCTCTTTGTATACCTCGTAGCCTTTTCCTGGATGCCAAAAATTGTGAATTTTACTTTTGTGGATACTCAATATTTTTGTATTTCTTTATATCCTCTTGAGTTTTGTTCTGGGATATAGTACACTGGAAATTACTTGACCCTTTCAGATCTTGCTTTTGTGATTTGTTAGTTGGGTACAGAGCAATGCTCAGTCTGCTATTACAAGTGCTAATTATTCTCGCATTGAGGCAAGACTTTCCTGAGTTTTCTATCCAACGATCCCTGAATTTTACATTTTTAAATTCTTATAGGAATATGTACTGTTTCTAGCCCTATTTAAAATGCCAGGATTATTCTGCCTAATCCTTTCAGATTTTTCTTTCCCTAGTTTGTTTTCCCTAATTTCTTCACACACAACATAGTACTCTGCTGAACACTGCAAATCTCTGTGCAGCTCTTACCTCTCTAGGACTTAGTCCTATGAACACTTCTTCCCTGGGCCTTCCCAGACTCTCAGCTCTGTCTCCTCCAGGAATCTCTGTTTATGCCTTATTTTCCTTTCTCTGTGCTATGGCTTGTGACCTCTCAAGACCATAAATTCAGGCAACCATAGGGCTCACCTCATTTGTTTTGTGTCGTGGATCACTATCTTTCATTTTTGAGGTCACGGTCTTGAAAACTATTGTTTCATGGGTTTTTTTGTTTATTTCATGGGGGAAGGTTAATCCAATACTTATTACTCCAAATTGGCCAGAAGTGAAAGTTCTAAAAACTATTTTTAAGTTATGCAATAAAATGATTCTTAAAAATCTCAGGGGGAACTAATCTAAAACTAGTAAGCAAGATGATAGTAGTAAAAGATAGGAAATGCTGAGGTAGATCTAAAAAGGTTAGGAGGGGCGCCTGGGTGGCTCAGTGGGTTAAGCCTCTGTCTTCAGCTCAGGTCATGATCCCAGGGTCCTGGGATCGAGCCCCACATTGGGCTCTCTGCTCAGCAGGGAGCCTGTTTCCCCCTCTCTGTCTGCCTGCCTCTCTGCCTACTTGTGATCTCTCTCTCTGTGTGTTAAATAAATAAGTAAAATCTTTAAAAAGAAAATAAAAAATAAAAAGGTTAGGAAATTCTGACAAAAGGTCCTTGGATACTGGCATGAAAAGATTTTCATGATATTATCAGTCAGGATAGGTTAGACTTATAGTAACCACTCCATAATGTCAATTACTAAAAGCAACAAAAATTTATTTCTCACTCATTTTATTTTATTTTTTTTTTAAAGATTTTATTTATTTATCTGAAACAGAGAGAGAGATCACAAGTATGCAGAGAGGCAGGCATAGAGAGAGAGAGGAGAAAGCAGGCCCCCCGCCGAGCAGAGAGCCCGATTCGGGCCTCGATCCCAGGACCCTGAGATCATGACCCGAGCCGAAGGCAGAGGCCCAACCCACTGAGCCACCCAGGCGCCCAATTTCTCACTCATTTTAAAAGTTCATTGCAAATTGGAAGGGTGATTTTTCTTTTCATTAGTTACTCAGATGACAAGCAACCACCATCTCAACTGTCGCCAGTAGACAAGTCAGAGGAAAGACAAGAGTCTAGAAGGTCTCAAATTGGCAATTCAGTGCCTGAGTTCATAAGTTACACATCATATTTGCTCACAATTCACAGGCCAGACCCAGACAGATGGCCCCAATCACCCACAAGGGAAGTGTAATCTTCCTGTGTCAGGTTCTCTAGGGAGAACCTAACTATATGATGAAATATCCTAAGGACTATCACAGACCATCCTTCTGGTCAATAGTTATTCAGTGCACCCTCCTTCCTACAGCCCAAACACATTTTCTCTTCTGAGGAGAGGTAACTCAAAAGTCCCATTAAATCAATGGCAGCAAGCTCAAAGTTCAGTTATCTTCTGCCAGTCTCTAATCGGGGGATGGTATGCACTAGTCTCCTCTTGAACTATTGACCTCTGACCTAAAAAGCTATCTGTCTCCTACACATACAAGATTGAAATAGAATTAGAAAAACTGTAATAAACGCTCTTATGCAGAAAGGGAAAGACGGGTGATACACAAAGTCACTGGCCCAAAACAATTCTCTCCTACAGAAATCCCTCAAGGAGACCCTAATCCATTGTTGTCCATAGTTATTGAACCCACCATCTAGGAGGTCCTTCCTTTTTTTCTTTATTCTTTTCACATCTGAGGTGGATATTGGAAGTAGGTTCTATTTGGGGACCAAGCAACTTTTTCCATCTGCTATCTCATGTAGAAAGTTGGGGGCCCCAAAAACTACTAGTTCAAAGGAATACATGCACCCCAATGATTACAGCAACGTTATCAACAATAGCCCAGATTATACAAAAAGCCCATATGTCCATCAACTGATGAATGGATAAAGATGTGGTGTGTATATATACAGAGAAATATTAGCCATCAGAAGGAATGAAATCTTGCGGGATGCCTGGATGGCTCAGTTGGTAAGCGCCTGACTTTGGCTCAGGTCATGATCTCAGGGTCCGGGGATCGAGTCCTGCACTGGGCTACTTGCTCAGCAAGGAGTCTACTTCTCCATCTGCCTGCTGCTCTCCCTGCTGTGTGTTCTCTCTCTCTCTGATGAATAAATAAAATCTTTAAAAAAAGAGAATGAAATCTTGCTATTTGCAAGGACATGGATGGAACTAGAGTATACTATGCTAAGCAAAATGTTAGTGAGTCAGCAAAAGACAAATACCATATGATTTCACTCATATACGGAATTCAAGAAACAAATGAACATTAAAAAAAGTAAGAAAGGGTTTTTTTTTTAAAAAGTGTAAAACCAAGAAACAGACTCTTAATTATAGAGAACATGTTGATGGTAACCGGTGAGGAGGTGGGCAGGGAATGGGTTAAATAGGTGATGGGGTTTAAGTGGATTAAGGTTTTATAGGTGCTGGGGACTAAGGGGGATTAAGCCATTTGTGATGAGCACGAGATGTTATATGGAAGAGTTGGGTCACTAGATTCCACACCTGAAACTATTATTACTGTACGTTAATTAATTGGAATTTAAATAAAACTTGGGGAAGAAAAAAAAGGAGAATTAGGGGCCTAAGTGTTCATTTTAATTCTTGAACAATTATAAACTTTAAGTCCAGGTTCTTGGTTTCTTTGACAGTGTCACTTTCTCAAAATATCTGCTTCTTAATTATATAATTCCAGTTAGCAATGAGCTAATAGTCATACCCACAATGTTAAAGACAAGGTCCCTCTAGCTTTTCCTCACATTTAGATGGAGTACTTTGAGCCATCAGGCATTGGTTACAGACTGACACTTTAATACCCATTTCCCAAGCCATTTTGCCCATCTGAACAGACTTGCAGGCATTAGTATTTCCAACTCTTGACAGATATTAATATTTAGGATATGGGAATAAGGAATCAAAATCTCTGGGAATTCTCAGGAATCCCAAAATTATGCAGAATCATCACTCTGTATATGCTTAATATATTTTAAAATAGTTATCAGTGACCATAATAAATATGGAATCATTTTTCTGTGATAATTATGCTAAATGTTTCATATATCTTCTGTTGAAAAGACACAATAATATGTGGTTTATTAATATGGATCAGTGTATTGTGATGATTATGTATTTCAATACCACTGTCTCTGCCTGACAAAGGTATTTTGATAACAAAAATATTAAATGAAGGAAACATTAGCATAAATGCCAAATAAAAATCATTTTAAAAACTGAAAGTACTACAGGGGCGCCTGGGTGGCTCAGTGGATTAAGCCGCTGCCTTCAGCTCAGGTCATGATCCCAGGGTCCTGGGATGGAGCCCCGCATTGGGCTCTCTGCTCTGCGGGGAGCCTGCTTCCTCCTCTCTCTCTGCCTGCCTCTTGCTGACTTGTGATCTCTGTCTGTCAAATAAATAAATAAAATAAATCTTTAAAAAAAAACTGAAAGTACTACAAATACTTGTTAAAAGTTTATCTTAAAATGAAACTTAAAAGCACATAATAACTGCCCTATCTGATAGTTTTTATCTTTATTTTGTAACAATCATTTCAGACACAAAAACTTATCTTTCATTTTTGCATTGGTATTAGTTGAGTTGCTAAGGATTATCCAAAAACATTTGCAAGTTGGTTTTAGGTTACATGTTGATTTATAAAAGCTTTTTTCCCTTTTTGATAATGAAAATATTTTGTCTGCATTCCCTGGTTTTGGTCTTGCTGTTGAACATGATACTGCTTTTGCTAATTTAGAGTTTAGATCAATTTCTGATTTCATTTCAGCATGTTCCCAAACATTACTTCTTTTCTTAGCATTTCTAGTTAAAGTATTTGCAAAGAACAGCAGCCTTTGACAAATAGTCATACAAACTAGGAAATGCCAACAAACTTACTTGGTATATTTGTTGTTTTTTTTTTTTTTTTTAAAGATTTTATTTATTTATTTGACAGAGAGATCACAAGCAGGCAGAGAAGCAGGCAGAGAGAGAGGAGGAAGCAGGCTCCCTGCTGAGCAGAGAGCCCGATGCGGGGCTCGATCCCAGGACTCTGAGATCATGACCTGAGCCGAAGGCAGCGGCTTAACCCACTGAGCCACCCACGCGCCCCTACTTGGTATATTTGAATGTTACATTTGGATGTCCCATCAAGGGTAATAGCACCATACAGAATCAGAAGTCAAAACTGCCAATTTAAGGAATTAATTTGCTTCCACATGGTACTTCTTGGAACACCATTGATGGGATTTGCATAAAGTATACTACATACATAATCCTATTAATATTCATTTTATTTACAAGAATGACTCACCATTAGTAGCAGACAGGAACATAACATGTATTTGTAACATGGCAATAGCTACAAGCAAGATTGTGTAATCAGACGGTGACCACTTCTCTTCTACATCCTCCTGTTCTGATTCCTGGAAATGTTGACCTTACTCTTGGACTCTTGCTTTTGGGCTTGATTTCAGTGAATTCCTTCAATCCAGTAATGGCTCTAAATTCATTACTAAGCTTTAATTCTTGCTTAGTTGCAATACTTTCTCCTATTTCATCAATTTTTTAACTGACTTGTCATGAGATTCAGAAAAATACATAAATTTCCCAAGAAATGCTATGAAGAATGCCTGCATAGAAACACTATCAGGCGGCCTCTTCTTAACCAAATTCATAGTTTGAACAATTAGTATGATGGCCATATTCTTGATTTAGTTAAGCTTTGTTGCTTAAAGGTTTTCTCCTTTTTCTGATTGGGAATAAGAAGTTTTATATCTTCCAACCCTTCAAGTATCTGAATTTCTGAACTTTCCCTATTCTCTATTTCCACTGGCAATCTTACCATTTCACATCTGGGTTCACTTCTTTCTTAAAATATCTTATCAAATGCTAACTAATATAGTAAATAAAATTGTTATACATACCCTTCCAATAGAGATACAACTTTACTGTATTATTTTTCTTCCAAATATTGTAGGCAAGTTTACCAAATCTTCCACCACAGCTGAATGGGGATCACCCCATGTAACTTAACCATCTGTCATCTAAACCAATGCAATATAGTTTAATTTAGTACAGTTTTGTTTCTTTTTATGGCAGCACTCCACTTTCAGGGCTAATCCTCTATCAGATGGATTAACTAACTTGAAATAAACTGCCTTAACTTAAAATAAAAATGTTTCTTTCTTCCTTATGCTGCATGTCCATCTAAATAAACAGGGACTCTCTGTTCACAGTCCCTCAGGAGCACTGACTGATGTAGTAATCATTATCACCATGTCAGAGAGAAAAGAAGGTTTTAAAGAGTCTCACATCAACATTTAAATGATCCAAGTCAGAAGTTACTTTTCACTTACAGCTCGTTGGCCAGGGAATCATCATACGACCACATACTAGAAATATTTGGTGAATAGCACGAATGAAAATCACACTAGGTTAAAAAAAAAAAAACAAAACTTTGTTTGAGGAGTCAAAGAAAAAAAATCTAGGTAAATAAACTCCTAACTCAAAGTTCATGCTGGAGCAAGAGGGTGCCCATAACCATTTTGGGGAGATAATTGAAGTTAAGTATTAGTATTTTTCAATGTATAAACCGAATACTCTTCAATCTAATATTGCACTTAGAATTCTAGTACAGGTAATAACAACAAAATTTATGAACTAAGAGCTTCTCTGTCATGTTTATAATAGCAAAAATAAAAGAATGGTTATAAAATAATGATATATCTATACAAAAATATAGGGCAGGTGCTGGCAAACTTTTTCTTAAAGTGCCAGGTTTAAGCTTTAGGCTTAGGAGCTATATGGTTTCTGTTCTGTACAACAGTGCAGTTTCAGTGCAAAAGCTACAACAGACAATATGTAAACAAATGATATGGTTGTATTCTAATACAATTTTATTTATAAAAGCAAGTGACCAACTATGGGTCAGAGTTTGCTAGCCCCTGAACAGAACAATTAATGTCATGTTTTTAAGGCAGTGGGTGAGGACTGGAAATATTTAAAAAATTTAAAACTATTATTTAAATTCTCCCAAGTTCTCCACAAATGGCAAGTTTTACTTTAATATCTGGGGTGGGGGAGATTCATTTTTAAAAAGTGGTTGGATTGGGTGAGTAATGCAGTCAATTTTTCTGTTCTATTTTCAGAAAAGCCAAATGGCCCCAGATGTACTTGGGGTATTTTCTGGAAACCAAAATCCAAGGTAACTTCTGTGACCTGCAATTATTCAGGCCATTAACATTGCAGCTATGGCTTCATTTATAGCTTAGTTCAATAATCTTCATAGTGATGAAGTGTGTCATCATTCATCACACAGTATGTCATCAAAGAAGACTGACTTATTTTTAGTATATTATTTTAAATAATAAAAGCGATTTAATAATACTTTTAAAAAGCAATCAAAAGTTACCTTTACTTATCTGTAAAAGTAATTTCTCAGGATACCTTATCCCTCTATGATGTTACATTTGTTACTACAGATGTATTTAATTCTTTACAAGATGATTCTAGACAAGTATCTTTTTATTTATAGCTTTTGAGCTGAAAATTAAACATTGCCATAACTTTAAAAATCTACCTGACTATTCATTTTGTCTATATGGACCGGCAGGTCTCTCATTTTTAAAAAAATCTCATTTCATATCTCATTTAAAAAAATACTTTAAAAATAACTGTTTCTTTTTAATACTTAGAAATATATAAATCTAATGATTCATGTCTTAGCTGAAAGAACAAATCTTAGTGTGAAAGTAATCTAGTAAAAAGGAAATATTTGCAATCCTTCTTTAGTGTCTATACACAACAAAAGTCCTCCTTCATTGAAGTCAGCACAAGTGAGTGGTTTTGGAATAATAATTTCAATGGAACAAGAAACGATCATGTCAACCATGAACTAAAAAAATGACATTACAGAAATCTATAAATATTTGATGATGTTAAAACTTCTATAATTATTATACAAAGTATATCTTTAAATTACTTGCTATCTTTCCTATTAATAATATATTCATTTACTACATTAATAATATATTAATAACTCTTTCCTCCTGAGGTAAAATTCCTTAAATCCTATTAATAAAAGAGATCATTAGGTCCTTTTCTTTAGGTTAATAAGTCCTCCATTCCAAATGCTGTATGAGTAAATAATACAAATCCAAATCACTGTATGAGTAAATAAAACTACAATTAGTATCATCAATGGGAGGGAGGGTTATTTGCAAAAAGGTAATTTATTTTAAAAACAGACATTCAATATAACTATAGATATGGGAAAAACACTAATTTCAGAATCAGATCAAATTTCATTTAAATCTTAGCTTTGTAACCTTAAGCAAATAATTGCTTAGATATTTGGTTTTCTTATCTTTTTTACTTATAGCTAAAACAAGGTGACTTGTATCTTGTCAGTTCCTTTTTAAAATGTTTAGATAGTTCTTAAAAATTGTTAAGGGATGAAAAAAAATCCAATTTCCTCCCTAAAACACTGGAAGGAAGCAAAGGGGAAGAAATAACACAAATAGAGATGGCATTCAGAGTTTCAGTGTAAATTAAAAGTATACCCCACAAAATGAATATAATGCTTCATAGTGTCATTGAACTGCACTTAGAATCAACCCTGATTTTACTGTTAGGTAACAAGGAACTATAATACACTAAGGCACCTTACTTAGTAGGTAGTTCTGAGGCAGTCACTAGAGTGCATCATTGGCTCTTGGTAGTCTAAGCACTCCAAAGCAGGCACAGGCAAACCACAATCCATTGGCCAAACATTCTTGTTTTGTAAATAAAGTTTTATTGGAACACAAGCAGACTATCATTCACATTGCATCTACGGCTGCTTTCAAACTACAAGGAAGAGTTGAATAATTGTGGCCCACAATTATTTATTATCTGGCCCTACACAGAAGTTTGCTGACGACTGAACTAAAGCATTGCTACTCAAAGGTTTGATTTGCACACCAGAACTGTTTGTTCCTGAATGGAAATGAGATGAGATGGTGTGAGAACATAAACAATGGTTATTTCAACTACACTTTTGTTTTCATTGCCAGACTTTCTCAATGAAGGACGTACAGTCTTGTACAGGTTCCTTTTCTCATAGTGGATAGGTAAAAACAGCTCATTGATTAGCTATTTTGAATACCACTACTCTAAAAGTACATAGAGCACAGCAGAAGGAACTACCCAAAGCTCAAAGGGATAACAGTGTCACTTCGAGACTTATCTTGGCACAGTGATCTAGAGTTTTGTAGCGTTAGGTGATAGATTTGGTAACTAATTAAACAGGATCCAGAAAATGGCCTTTACATAAGACTTCCTTCTATTCTTTGCTCTTCCTAAGTTTTAAATTACTCCAAAAATCTTGTCTGCTATAGATTTATGTTTCAACAAGATGAAATGTAACAGCTAACATCCCTCTCTCCCTATCTTTTCTTGGTAGCAGGAAAGATGAAAATATTTGGCCCTCCGAGAACAACTTTTCAAGAAACTAAGTCAATAATATATTTTACTTATTTAGCTTCTTTAATTTGCTGAACAGATAGAAAACTATAATAGTAAATTATATTTCTCTTGAAGTAAAAGAATTTTTAAAGTAAATCTATTCTCTGCAAACATTAACAGTATTATCCCCTGTACTTAAGTCCTAATTTAAAATAAACCATGCATCAATTAAAGAATACAGAATGAAATCCTACCGCTAAATTTAACATGAAATTTCCTTGAACAAGTATACAATTTCTAAAGGCGCCAAAGGTAATCCGACTCAAGCAGTTTTCTGAAAAATAAAATTATTCAGGGACAGATTTTTATTGCAAATATTTACTCAAAAACTACTATATACAGCAGAATTTTAATAGCCATTTAAAACACTTAACATTCAGTGAAACAAAATTTAAGAATTCAAAGCACATTTTAAGAAGTAAAAATGTAGCATTTTAAATAAAATTTTTTTAGTACTTTAAAGCAAACTACTGTTATTCATATTATTTATTTCTATATCTATTATTTTCTAGATGATAAAAAAAAACTGAAAAAACAATTTAGCAGCCATTTTATGGATAAAATAGGATACGGATAAATTAGGCTAAATATCCCAAACCAAGTTTTTACATCACTGCTTTAGGTCCCATTTGAAGTTTCTATTTAAATTACAATTAAAGAAAAAGTCACTTAAACATGGCATGAGCCAGGACATGTTTTCAGTTTACTGCTTTACAATATCTACATTATACCATACTTTGGTTTGGCTTCCAGACCATTTTATGGGTCTATTTCTAAAGATCATTAAAACAATATTAAAAGCATAACAGCTACAGGAGTTTGAACAACGGATTTCTATTTTATACAACTAGCACATCAAGGATTTCTGCACAGCTTACACATTGACAAAAAGCACAAATATAAATTTATATCTTAATAATTTCACTTTCACTGAAAGTTTAAGATAAGCTTACAGCCTGGCAGGCTAACACTTGTATGGAGGTACACAGATTCAAATATTCTGTTTACATGCTTCTGACAGTCTGGAATGTTATATTAAATCCAAAATTGATTTTATGTTCATCCAAATTCTCATTAGATCAATTAATTTAGCACTCTAAGCATGCTCCATTTGCCAGCGTCATACTTAAAATGAAGCCTTCATTAACAATGCCTATCAGCCATTATTTTTAATCAATTATTCCCAAAAAGTATGTGGTTCCCAAATCTCTTCCTTTAAGTTAACTGAAAAGGATACATAGGTAATAAGAACTTTTAGCTTAGGACTGATGTAAGTTTCAAAAGCTTTATTATTATAATTAATATTCTAATAATCAATTCATATTGGTCACAAAGTTCTTCTCACAAACTGTTAAATGAGAATTTTCCATTGCAAACGTAACTTTCAGTAAAATCCTGTTATGTGTTAAAGGCTTCCTGGAAATCCATAGAAATCATGCTATTATCAGTGAATTGATTTAAGAATCTGGGTTGAACATACAGGTAAAGTGTATACAAATAACTTCCTTCACATTTTTCTCTTTCTGAACTCCAAAACAGCACCACTGAGCTCACCTGATAGCACTGTTCCAAATGTTCTTACCGTTGGTACACTAAACTTAGAATGATTAATAAATTTCAACTTCTTTCTTTTTCATCTGCCAGGTCTACTGGTGTCTCTGTCGTGCTAGGGCTATTTTCTCCAGGAACACTGTCAGTTTGATCAGACTCTACTTTATCAGTCTTGGCTGAAGGATCACCACTACCTTTCTGAAGAATCTCTGTGGCTTCATACTCAAGTACCTCTGATGGAGTCAAAGGTTCTAAATGAATACTGCCTTGCTCACTAACATCAGAACTAACAGATTCAGGTTCATCTTTTTTTCTCAAAAACTGGTCAATGCTAACATCACCAGATGTTAACCGCAAATCCTTAATATTCTTCGAAGAAAACCTAGCTTCACTGGAGTTGGAATCTTCAATCTGATCACATGAATTTATATTTCCTGAACTTTGACAAATCTTCAACTCTGTTTTCTGACAAATGTGCTCTATTTGTTTTTCCTTTTCTACTTTATCTGCATCAATATTTGAATCATGACTGAAGATATTCTTTAACCCAGTCTTTTGGTCTCCAAGACAGGTATCATTTTCCTTATTTGAAACTGTTTTGCTTTCTTCACTTTTTGTTGCTAATGAGCCTTCAAATGAATTTGTATCACATCCATTTTTTTCTTCCTCTGAAGCTTTATCTTGTTTACTGAAAAAATAAAGCCATTTATTATGTATTTTTTCAGAACACAATGTATCTGAACACTATCAAAATAAAGACATGCTCTTAAAAAAAAAAAAAGGTCTAGGTACATTTGCCAAAAAGGAAAAGAATAATGCAGGTCCCAAGTCCTTGCCATGTTAGAATTTAGGATTTAGGAGTGGCCATTTTCTTAGGCAAGAGAGTGAGAAACTCCAGAGCCACATGTTAAAAAGAGACCTGGGGAATCTATCGAAACTGGTTTTAGTCCTGGTAATCATTACTTTTATCTATTCAAACCATTGCTTATCTTTAGTTGAAATTTAAGCATTTTTATTAATTTATATGAGTACTTTAAATAAGAAGTGAATATATTTGAGAAAAAGACATTTTTTTTAAAAGATTTTATTTATTTATTTGACAGACAGAGATCACAAGCAGGCAGAGAGGCAGGCAGAGAGAGAGGAAGAAGCAGGCTCCCCATTGTGCAGAGAGCCTGATGCAGGGCTCGATCCCAGGACCCCGGGATCATGACGTGAGCCGAAGGCAGAGGCTTCAACCCACTGAGCCACACAGGCGCCCCATGAGAAAAAACCATTTTTTGAATGATTTATACATCATCTTAAAATGTCTTTCCCTATGCAAGATCAATCTGTATTCATAAACAATTTCTCTAATTTTTAAGTTTTACTTAAAAAAATATAAACACATGAAAAAATATATCTAAATATACAATATGCATACATAAATATGTGTATACATAAATATTTTTGTGTATATGAGTGTGTCTGTGTGTTCCCTACTGTCCTAGCATGTTAACACAAAGTATATAGTGCATCATAAAACATTAGAAACAGAAGACTTTAAAGAGAATCTCCAGCTCCTTATCTAGATGTTACAATACATATTTTACCCAAAATAAATTTAATGATTACAGATAACTTATTTCTTCTATTAATCTACCTGGAATTTGTACTTTTTCTAAATGAACGGACAAAATATCAAAGCAACATTATCAAATGGTCATTTATTACTTACTAACTTACATTTATATAAGTTAAATAAATCTGCTATTTATTTTGTTCTGATCTGTCTTTGGACTGTTCTTGGGCGAATACCACCTAGTCTTACCAATTACAGATTAACAATATATTTTATTATTTAATATAGCAAATCATCTACTATCCACTACTTTTTCCCCTAAGTTTAACAGTGTAAACATGTAAAAGACATTTGTACAAGAATGCTCATAAAAACAATGTTTAAATAGCAAATACAGAGGGGTGCCTGAGTGGCTCAGTTGATTAAGTGTCTGCCTTGGGTTCAGGTCATGATCCCAAGGTCCTGGGATCATGCCCCAGGTCTGGCTCCCTGCTCAGCCAGGAATCTGTCTCTCCCTCTGCCTGCCACTCTCCCTGGCTTGCAACAGTTCTCTTGCTCGCTCTCTCAATGAACAAAATCTTAAAAAAAAAAAGTGAATACAGAAAAAACCAAATATCTAACAAGAGAGCAATGATTTAATAAATTATGGTAGTAAATAGAAAAATATGAAACTTCCCTTAAATACCACTGATTTCCACACCAAATCCCATTAGGATTTTTTAACTAAATATTCATTACTAAACCTATAAATTAATTTGGGAAAATGGCCTATCATGCATTAGTTAATAATTAGTTATTTTCTGTCACAGTAAGTTTTCATTTTTCTTCATTAGGTCCTGTACATTTCTCATTTTTGTTATTGTGAATTAACTCCTTTGTCCATTATATTTTGTAATCACATGTTATTGGCATACTGCAACATTCAGATTTTTATACCAAGCTACCTTAATTAATATTCTCATTAACTTTATTCTTAGCTGATTTTCTTGGATCTTATAGGTCAATTATACCACCTACAAACAATTACAATATTTTCCTCATTTAAATTTATATAATTATTATTTTTATTCAGATCTTACTGGACTAGCTACAATTTACAGAAAATATTAAATTATAGAGAAGTGATTAGTCTGCTTTTCCTAACGCCTTCATTGAATTTTTTTTTTTTTTTTTTTTTTTTTTTTTTTTTTAAAGATTTTATTTATTTATTTGACAGAGAGATCACAAGCAGGCAGAGAGGCAGGCAGAGAGAGAGGAGGAAGCAGGCTCCCTGCTGAGCAGAGAGCCCGATGCGGGGCTCGATCCCAGGACTCCGAGATCATGACCTGAGCCGAAGGCAGCGGCTTAACCCACTGAGCCACCCAGGCGCCCCTTCATTGAATTTTTGTTAACCACTGTCCCGTCCCCAAATTCTAGGTGAAGAAAGGACTAGATCATTTTTCTAGTAAAGTCTAAGAGACAACTTCATAAGGCCTTATTCCATAATTTTCTTTTCAGGGGCAATAGATTAATCAATCTCATTCAGTTAATAAGCACCCTACCCCTGACAATGTATAGCTATATATAAGATACACCACATAAAGGCAGACATGCGGAGATTAATTTAAAAAACAAAGTAAAATTATCTTTATTGGAATTAAGTTCTAATTAGAATGTTAGATTCTCTTTTGCTAAGAAAGCTTTTTAAAAAAATATTCATTCTTTTTTTTATTTATATGTTATGTTAGTCACCATATGGTACATCATTAGTTTTTGATGTACTGCTCCATGATTCATTGTTTGTGTATAACACCCAGTGCTCCATGCAATCCGTGCCCTCCTTAATACCCATCACCAGGCTCACCCATCCCCCTCTGTCCCTTCTAAAACCCTCAGTTTCTTTCTCAGAGTCCAAAGTCTCTCATAGTTCATCTCCCACTCTGATTTTTCCCCCTTCATTTTTCCCTTCCTTTTCCTACTGTCCTCCATGCTATTCCTTATGTTCCACAAATAAGTGAAACCATATAATTGATTTTCTCTGTTTGACTTATTTCACTTAGCATAATCTCCTCCAGTCCCATCCATGTTGATGCAAAAGTTGGGTATTCATCCTTTCTGATGGCTGAATAATATTCCATTGTGTATAAGGACCACATCTTCTTTATCCATAAGATACCTTGGAATAAACCTAAACAAAGAGGTAAAGGATCTATACTCTAGGAACTACACTCAGGAAGAAACTGAAGAAGACACAAAAAGATGGAAAAACATTCCATGCTCATGGATCGGAAGAATAGGCATTGTTAAAATGTCTATCCTATCCAGAGCAATCTATACTTTCAACGTCATTCCAATCAAAATACCAATGGCATTTTTCAAAATGCTGGAACAAACAATTCTAAAATTTGTATGGAACCAGAAAAGACCCTGAATCACCAAGGAAATGTTGAAAAAGAAAAACAAAACTGGGGGCATCATGCTGCCAGACTACAAGCTATATCACAAAGCTGTGATCAACAAGACAGCATGGTACAAAAACAGACACACAGACCAACGGAACAGAATAGACAGCCCAGAGAGGAACCCTCAATTCTATGGTCAACTAATCTTTGACAAAGCAGGAAAAAATATCCAATGGGGAAAAAGTCTCTTCAATAAATGGGGCTGGGAAAATTGGACAGTTATATACAGAAGAATGAAACTGGACCATTCTCTTACATGTACACAAAGATAAAATGGATGAATGACCTCAATGTTAGACAGGAATCCATCAAAATCCTAGAGGAGAATTTAGGCAGTAACCTCTTTGACATCAGCCACAGCAACTTCATTCAAGACACATCTCCAAAAGCAAGGGAAACAAAAGTGAAAATAAACTTTTGGGACTTCATCAAGATCAAAAGCTTCTGCACAGCAAAGGAAACAGTCAAGAAAACAAAGAGGCAACCTACAGAATGGGAGAAGATATTTGCAAACGACACTACAAAGGGCTGATATCCAAGATCTATTAAACTTCTCAAACTCAACACCCAAAAAACAAATAATCAAGTCAAAAAATGGGCAGAAGACATGAGAAGACATCTCTCCAAAGAAGACAAACAAATGGCTGACACATGAAAAAATGTTCATCATCATTAGCTATCAAGGAAATTCAAATCAAAACCACACTGAGATACCACCTTAACCCAGTTAGAATGGCAAAAATAGACAAGGCTAAGAAAGCTTCTAAAATAAGATAAAAACAGAGAAGGAGACAAACCATAAGAGACTGTTAACTACAGGGAAAAAACTGAGGGTTGATGGAGGGAGGTAGAAATAGGTGATGGCATTAAGGAGAGCACTTGTTATGAATAGCACTGGATGACATGCTAGTGATGAATTTCTAAATTCTACCCCTGAAACTTTAACTATGTTACTTGTTAACTAATCTGAATTTAAATAAAATATTGAAAGAAGAAAAAATGTCTTGTGGTCTTTAGTGTTGATCAGAGCATTAAATTTTTTTAAAGCCAATCCCTGAAGTTTGAAACTTTTCTGTCAAGGTCCCACCACAGAAGTAGCTTTATGAAGCTTCTGAAATACTTTAGCAAAAAAAGATTTTAAGATTACCTCTTTGCAAAAATTGTCCTCATTTTGTAACTTGTAGGATCCTGTAATTGTTTTCATTTAATAGGGGCAATTAAAATCTGTTAACATTTTATTTACTAGTAAAAAGATTAACTAGTTAAAAATTTTACAACTATAAGATGTTTAAAGGATGTTTAAAAGATTTCAAAATTAAGGATCTACAGTATGTTTATGTTGTATTAAAATTTCAAAAATGTTTAAATTAAACTAAAATAACAAACAAAATGTCAACTAAAATAATACAGCTCAAATATCAGCTTTTTATGTAGTTTAATTTTAAGACATTCAGTTTTTCCTTATATTTACCTTTCAGAATTTGATGTTTCTGTTTCTCCTTCAGCCATATTAGGTCTTGCAATTTCCTGAAATGATTAAGAATATGTTTCTTTTATATTCATGGTTAAACTTAAATTAAACTACTCTAAGTATCCTAAACTTTCTGGATTAAGGGAATTTAAGTGTGCACCTAATATAGCAAGGAAATAGAAAAAACATTTATTAATCTAAAGTATGTACTATATAATAATTCTCAAAATTAAAAACAGAATTTTTAAAACTCTAAATCAATAAGAATTTCAGTATACTAGAAGTCTCTGAATCAAGGTCATGAAACAGTTATCCAGTTATAACACCTGCTTTTCATAGTAAAACTTCAGTGAGCCAGAGGCCAGCTTAACCGTTCATAACAATTACCAATCATTAAGCACATATGATGCATGAGGTAGTATGTTAAGAGCTTTACTATCTCATTTAATCTTCATATTAGACATTCTCAATTCCATTTCTATAGTAAGAAATACAACGATATAGGTTAAGTAGAAAACCCCAGGCAATAACCAAAATAAATGGTGAAGATCCAAATCTAGGTCTAGCTCTTAACTAGTACAGTGATTGACTGAGGACTGTGAAATTGACAGTGGCATATTAATTCCATACATTTTTTTTTTTACTCTTCTAAAACCCTGGTAAAATGAGGCAAAGACATAAAACATTTTCATTCATAAAGACCATGAAAACACTAAAGCATACTAACTGACAATGAGATGTCAACAAATTTTTAGATGGAATGTGGCTGAGAAGTTGACTTTGCAACATGGAGGAAGTTACAACTAAATATCTGAGCAGAGGAGTGCAACGAGAAGAAAATTTGCCCAGAGAACTGAAGCAATCTGAACCAGTACATAAAAAAAATGAAACCCAAGGACTGCTGAGAAATCCAATGCTCTTTCCCTCATTCACACAACAGATACCTATTCTTTCCTCTACCACAGAAGCTAAAAGTTAACTTTCTAAACTAGAGACAATTTAGACTTGTGAACACCAGGAACGGCAAAGGGAAGCCATGAGGCACTGGGAGAAAACAGAAAAATTTAGTCAAAGTCCATAAACTGAATAAAGGTCCCCACAATTCTTCCTCTGCCTGGCTCCCAGAATGCCAGCAACTAGAGGAATCACTCTTCACCACCAACAGCTGGAATCTAGAACACTCCTCTTTGGAGAAAATTATCAGTCTCAAGGAAGACAAGGTTTCCCATAATGACTTTGAAAGTATCTTTCTCACCAAAGAGTCAGCTCAGCATCTGATTTTCTTATGGTGAAGTCTAAACAATTCCCACACAGACTGTGCAGATTGTATAGAGCACTAATTCAGGAGGATTAACTAACCATCACATTATAATCCATGGCAGCAGTTCTCCAAGTGTATCTCACAGATACCTTGGGCCTCCAAGACACCTTTAGGAGGCGGTGAAATTAAAACTCTTGGTACAAAACCAGTAGTGGGTAAATATGCTGGCATGCTGGCATCTTAACATGAATCAAGGCAGTGGCATCAAACCAAACTATACTAGTAATCACTGTATTCACTGGCAAACACCAACAGTAAAATTCACTTTATTAAATATCAGTCTTTAAGTTCATGTCTTTTGAATTTTCTGTGTGATAAAAAAGGAAGTATGCATAAAGCCCTGCAATTGTCTATGATTGAGTTGCAAGCTGAACTTTGGCACAATTATTTCACAGAACATTGTTTCTATTTTAAAGGTTGCATGTTAAACTATGAATATTTAGACTTACTTATTTAGGAGATATTTTCTTGAAAATTGACAAAGCGAGCCTATCACATCAAAGAAAACAACCGACAGTGCTTTTTGTCAGTAATAAAATTTAAACACATGGTAAATTTTAGGAAAACTTGTATTCACCATTAATTAGATTTATGCTAATATCAATGACTTGGTATGATACATAAAGATGTCAACACTTGCAAGATCTATGTAACTCAGCGAACCAGTATTTTCCAAATGACTAATTGATGATGTTATAAAATCATGCATGAATAAAAGATCCAGACAGACCAACAGATTTGAATGTATCAAAGCTTAAAAAGTTCAGTGATGTGGAATGAGATTCTACATTGCAAAAAACCTTTAAGAAATCTTCAACTTGTCTATTTTTGATGTAGTATCCAAAAACAAAAAAATCACAATTATTTGAAAAGATTGTTGAAGTACCATGTAAGGCTGGATATTCTTCATATATTTTGACCACAATAACAACATATCACAACAGACTGAACGCAGAAACATGTGAATCCAGTTTTCTTCTACTTAACTAGACATTACAAAGATACGCAAAAGTACAAAACGGTATCAGTGTTCTAAGTTTCTTGTTTTTTGGAAAATAGTTATTTCTCAGAAAAATATGTTATTTATGTAACTATATAGTAGGTTTGTTAGTTTGATTTTTAAGTTACAATTTTTTTTAGATCTCACATTTTTAATTTCTAATATGGTAAATCTAATACTTTTTGAGAGTATATATATATATATATAGTACCCTTTGGAGTTCTGCAGTGCACAACCTCTATGACTATATAAGGAAGCCCTGTCCCCATTCAACAACAAGTATTCAAAGAACTCGGCCGTGATTTACTCTCTAGTATATGGGTAGCCAAGGATCACCATACCATTGAAGACATCCTTTATTTATTTAGACAACCTTTTTTAAAGGTTTTATTTATTTGAGAGTGAGAGAGAAGTGTGAGCTGAAGCGAGAGGGAGAGAGAATCTGGAGCAGATTATGAGCGCAGAGCCTGATGCGGGGCTTGATCTTATGACCACAAGATCATGACCTGAGCTAAAACTAAGAGTCGGATGCTTAACTGACTGAGCCACCCTAGCACCCCTGAAGACATCCTTTAACATCAGAAATATCAAAATGATAGGAATAAAGAAAGGAGCTAGGAGACATTGGAGACATTGCTGGGGACAAAAAGAAAAAATATATAATAAACATTTAATATGCCCAAAGAAGCATAAGAGGTTATTATATCCATTAAACAATTACAAAAATTATGAAGAGAAAAATGGAAGAATAAAAATATTAAAGAGCTCTTCAAAATTAAATATATGTAACAATTAAAATAAGAAAATAAGTTTAGAATTTTTTTTTAAAGATTGAATGAAAAAGACAAAAAGTAGGAAGGCAAGAAAAATGATACCATACAACTAGAGTAGTTAATGCAGGAAATACAGTGCTACATCAATAGGAGAGGAGAAAGAGAGAGAAAATGAACAAAGAAAAGTAAAAATTTGCCAAAGAAATAATACAAGAAAACTTGCCCTAAACATATATACCCAAATTACAAAGGCTTATTAAATGCCTATCATAATGAATGGAAAAAGGATGACTGGTGAACATATCATCATGAAATTTCAAAACACCAGAGACAGAGATAATCACTAAGGTTGCCAGAAGAAAAAAATAACCAAAATGCAAAGAAACTGGAGCAAGAATGATATCAGACTTATTAAATACTTTCAAAACTGCACAGGAAAAATCATTTCTATGTACTTCAGCCAAACTATCTTTAAGTAAATATAGTTTAAAATACACAATGAGTAAGAAAAGATGCACCCCTTCTGAGGGAGTTGTTAGAGAACATGTTTCATTAAAATAGGAAATAAACCAAGGAAAAGGGAACTCCTAGTTTAGAAAATAGGATATCTAACACAAGATAGCAGAGGAAAATCCGGATACAACAAACTACACAACAGGCTTAGAGAACAACTAGTTTAAACTAAAGGAGATATGAGAGGAGAGATTCAGACTTTCTAACAATTTTTTTTGACGTGTATGAACATTTGGAAAAAATATTTCCAAACATTAGACAAATCGCAACATTTAAAAAAAAACAGCATTAAGTGTTATAAAAACTAAACAAATGAGTCAGTTTAACTCCATAAAAATAAAATAAGATATAGTAAAGGAAAAGAAATCATAAGATCTCAAAAACTTTGATGTAACTATGCTGAAATCAGTGCTATGTCAAGCTATACTGGAACCTGAGGTAAAAGGAAAAACACATACCCTTATATACACATTTTTGTTTCTTTTTTATTGTGGCAAAATACACATAAAATTTACCATCAAAACCACTTTTAAGCATACAGTTCAGTGGTATTAAATACATTCACATTACTGTGTGACCATCAATATCATCCATCCCAATTTTTTCATCTTGTAAAACTTAAACAACCCCACATTCTCCTCTTCCCCTCAGCCCCTGACAACCACCACTATCTCCATTATGCTTTTGACTATTCTAAGTACCTCATATAAGGGGAATCATATGGTATGGTTTTTTTGTAACTGATTTAACTCATTTAGCATAATGTATTCAAGGCTTATCCATGTTGTGGCATACTGCAGAATTTCCTTTCTTTTCAAAGCTAAATAATATTCCATTGTTTGTGTATACTACATTTTGCCTATTCTTTCATCTATAGATGGTTACTTGATTTACTTCCATGTCTCAGCTATTGTGAATAATGCTGCTACGAAAACGGGCATACAAATATCTCCTTTAGTCTCTGCTTTCAATTCTTTTCGGTATACTCAGAAGTGGAATTGCTGGATCATATGTATTTTTTCTTTTGAGGAACTGCTGTACTGTTTTCCACAGTGGCTGTATCATTTTACATTCCCATCAACAGCACACAAGAGTTCTGATTTTTCTACATCCTCATCAACACTTTTTTGTTGTTTTGTTTTTGTTTTTTTAAATAGTAGCATCCTAACAGGTATGAGGTGATATTTCTTTTAATAATTTTTTTTAAATAAACACATAATGTATTATTAACCCCAAGGGTACAGGTCTGTGAATAACCAGGTTTACACACTTCACAGTGAGGTGATATTTTATAGTAGTTTTTATTTGCATTTCTCTAATAAGTAGTGCTATTGCATATCTTTTCATTTTAGTGGCTATTTATATATCTTCTACAGAGAAGAGTCTGTTCAAGTCCTTAACCCACTTTATTAATTGGATTGTTTTTTGCCATTTGAGTTTTAGGAGTTCTCTAAATATTCTGGATATTAACTCCTTATCAGACAAATGATTAACAAATATTTTCTTCCTTTTGTGGGTTACTATTTTATTTTGTGTGTCTGATGTACAAAACTTAAAAATTTTCATGAATCTAATTAGTCTTTTATTTCCTTACTTGTGCCTTTGGTGTGGTAACCAAGAAATCATCGACAAATCCAATGTCATGAAACTTTTGTTTTCTCCTAAAAATGTTACTGTTTTCAGACTTACATTAAGGTTCTTGATCCAGTTTGAGTTAATGTTTGTATATAGTGTTAGTAAGGTTCCAACTTCATTCTTTTGCACATGGATATCCAGTTTTCCCAGTACTGTTTATTGAAAAGACTGTCCTTTCTCTACTGGTCTTAGCCTCCTTTTCAAAAATAATTTCAGCCTATTTCTGTGGCCTTATTTCCAGGCTCTTTATTCTATCCCACTGGTCTATGTGTCTGTCTTTATGCCAATACCATACTGTTTTGATTTCTGTAGCTTTGCAGTAAGTTCTGAAATCAGTGTGAGTCTTCCAGTTTTGCTCTTTTCAAAACATTTTTTTAGCTCTTTGAGGATCTTTGAGATTCTATATATATTCTAGATTCTAGGATGCAATTTTCTATCTCTATAAAAATTTTTAAAAATGCCTTTGGGATTTTTGTACAGATTGCAATAAATCAGTAGATTACTTTTGGTGATATGGACATTTTAATAATATTGTCTTCTAATCTGTGAATATAAGCTGTTTCCATTTATGTTTTCTTTAATTTCTTTCAATAAGGTTTTATAGTCTTATTTTACAAGTCTTTCAACAATTCCTATTTCTTTTTTTTTTTTGATGCTACTATGAATGGAATTATTTTTGTAATCTTTTCAGACTGTTCCTTGTGTTTAGAAATGCAACTGATTTTTGTGTATTGACTTTGTATCCTACTACCTTGCTGACTTCATTTATTAGTTCTAACAGGGGTCTTTTTTGTGGACTCTTCTGGATTTTTACATAAACAGGATAATTTTACTTTTTTCCAATTTGATTGCCTTTTGTTTCTTTTTCTTGACTAACTGCTGTTTCTGGGCAGAGTTAAATCTAGCTCTAAATGTCCACTAAATCTAGTTGGCTTATTAGGTTCTCTGGTTCCTTACTTACGTCTGATTGTTCTATACATTATTTTAAGTGGGGTACTGAAGACTCCAACTGTTATTGTAGAACATTAGTTCTTCAATTCTGTCAGTTTTAACTTCATGTATTTTGGTGATTTGTCATTTATAATTGTTGAATCTTCTTGCTGTATTGAACCTTTTAATATATAATGTCCTTTTTTTCTTGTAACCTTTTTTCATTTAGCCTATTTTGTCTGATATTAGTAAAGACACCCAAGTTCTCTTTTGATTATTATTTGCATGGAATATCTTTTTTATCACTTCACTTGAACTTGTGTCTTTATTTTATTTTTTATTTTTTAAAGATTTTTACTTATTTGTCAGAGAAAGAGAGAGAGAGAGAGAGAGAGAGCATGCACACAAGCATGGCAAGCAGCAGGCAGAGGGAGAAGCAGGCTCCCTGCTGAGCAAGGATCCCAATGCAGGACTCAATCCCAGGACCTTGGGATCATTACCTGAGCTGAAGGCAGAAGTGTAACCAACTGAGCTACCCTGGCATCCCTAACTTCTGTCTTTATCTCAAGTGAGTCACCTATAGATTATATGCAGTTGGATCCTGTGTTTTTATCCATTTTGCCAACATCTGTCTTACAATTGGAGAGTTTAATTCATTTACATTTAAATTACTGAAAAGGAGGGATATATATCTGTCATTGTGTTATTTTTAATATGCTTTATATAACTTTTTTGGCACTCATTTCCTCTACTACTGACTGTGTTTGTTTAGTTGATTGTGATGAAATGTTTAAATTCTTTTTTCATTTCCTTTGTGTAAAGTTATTTTTTTTGTGTGGTTACCATGGGAATAACATTTAATATTCTAAGGTTGTCACCCTCTAATTTGATTTTATACCAGCTTAAATTCAATAACATATAAAAACTCTGCTCCTTTATAGCTCCATCACCACCCCTTTTGGCTGTTCTCACAAAATGACATCTTTATAAACTGTGTACCCAGATATACACTAATAATTATTTTAAGTGCATTAGTTTCCTAAATTATGTAGAAAACAAGATTTGGAGTTAGAAATCAAAGTTATAGTAATGTTAGCTTTTACACTAATATTTTTTCTTTTTATGCATTTCTCTCTTAATTCATGTAGAAAACAAAAAAGTTTAAAAGCATTGTTAAAATAGTACTAGCTTTTAAAATTTCCCGTGTACTTACCTTTATTGAGATATTTATTTCTCCTCATATCTTTGAGTTACCATGTACTGTCCTTTCATTTCATCATTACAGAACTCCCTTGAGCTTTTTTTGCAGGGCAGATCTAGTGTTTACAAACTCTCTTAGAGGTTTTATGTCAGAATATCTCACTTTTGAAGGATAGTTTTTTCTAAAGATTTTATTTGTCAGAGAGAGAAAGCACAAGCAGGGGAAGTGGCAGGCAGAGAGAGAAGCAGACTCCCTGCTGAGCAGGGAGCCCCATGTGGGACTGGAGGACTCGATCCCAGGACCCCAGGATCATGACCTCAGCCAAAGGCAGATATTTAACCAATGGAGCCACTCAGGCGTCCCTTGAAGGATAGTTTTAACACATATAAAATTATTGAGCTTTTTTTCCTTTTAGTACTTTGAATATATTGGTCCACAGCCTTTTGATCTCCAAAGTTTTTGATGAGAAATCTGTTGATAACCTCATTGAGGATCCCCCTGATGTGATGATTTGCTTCTCTCTTGCTGCTTTTAAGATTCTTTGTTCTTTGAGAGTTTGATTACAATGTGTCTGAGTGGGTGTCTTTGATCATCTTACTTGCAATTCACTGTGCTTCTTGATGTTTACATTTATGTATTTCATCAAATTTGGGAAGTTTCCAGTCATTATTTCTTTATGTCTTTGTCTCTGTCAAATATTCTCTGGAACTCCCTTAATATGTATGGTGGCCTGCTTAATGGTAGGCTCCAGCTGCCTCAGGCTCTGTTCACTTTTTCTCAATCTATTTCTTCTCTGTTCCTCAGACTCAATGCTTTCCATTGTCCTGTCTTCAAAGTTTGCTGATTCTTTCTTCTATCTGCTCAAATCTGCCTTTGAGTCCCCCTAATGAATTTTTCGTTTTCAGTTAATGTACTTTTCAGGATGTCTTTTTTGTTTCTTTTCAGGTTTTCTCTCCCTTTAATATTTTCATTTCATTAACATACTGTTTTCTTGACTTCCCTCACATAACCTTTTGTTCATTGGGCATCTTTATAATACTGTTTTAAAGTCTTTGTCTAGTATATCTGCCATTAGGTCTTTTTCAGGACCAGTTTCTATTTAGAGTTTTTTCCTTTGAATGGGTCACACCTGCCTGTTTCTTTGTATGTCCTGTGATTTTGTTGAACACTGGACATTTGAAACTAATAATGTTGTAACTTTGGAAATCAGATTATCCCCCTTCCCAGTGTCTGCTGTTTTTGTTTCTTTTGATTGTTGTAGGCTATCTCTGTTCCTGGGATCAACATGAGATGTAAACCTCAGGTCTTCTCATGTCTAGTTTGAGCTTTTCTCTGGGCAAGTACAACTGCTTTCTAATTTAACCTATATATGTGATTGTTTTTGAATGTCCTAATCTTTAATGTAAGGCTCCTAAAAGGGGAAAAACACAAAATTAAGTGGAATAAAAGGGCACTGTATCTTTTAAATCTCCTGAAAGTCACTTCAGTTATAAAGGAAGGGGCTTGCAGCAATGAGGAGAGGTGTAACCTCAATGTGCCCACTTCTGTGGAATGCTGTGGTGAGAAGCATCTATTAGTGACAATAGCACAGATACTCAATATTTGGAGGCCAGTATCCTTTTTGGGCACTGTGGTCCCTTAAGCTGTGTGCAAGCTGCTCCAGGAACATGTGCACAGCTGCCTGCTATGTGGCTGAGGGTAGGGAATGGGTAGCTGCTACTGTGCTGAATGCTTACACTGACTGATATTAATTACAACATACTGCCCAAGTCTTCCCAGGAAGTTGTAGGCATTCAACAGACTCTAGACTTCCAAAATACAGGAATATTCCATTTTCCTTAAGCACATCACAGATACTGCATTTTATTTTGCAAGTTGAAGATTTATGGAAACCATGGTGCCATCTAAGCCTGGATGACAGCCTATCTGTTTACTACATAGTTTACCAAATGTTTTGAGCCCACTGTTGAGACCTACTGCTCAGGAAAAAAAAAAATATTCCTTTCAAAATATTCTGCTCATTGGTAATGTACCTGATAACCCAAGAGTTCTGATGGAGATGTACAGTAAGATCAATGATGTTTTCATGCCTATTAACACAGCTTCCATCCTATAGCACTAGACCAAGGAGTAATATTGACTTTCAAGTCTTATTATTTTAAAAATACATTTCATAAGATTATGGCTGCTCTTCTGATGGATCTGTGCAAAGTCAACTGAAAACCTTCTGGAAAGGATTCACCATCCTAGATGCCATTAAGAACATCCATGATTCATGGGAAGAGTTCAAAATATCAACATGAATGGGAGTTTGGAAGAAGTTGATTCCAACCCCTATGAATGACTGAGGGGTTCAAGACTTTAGTGGAAGAATAACTGCAGGTGTGGTGGAAATAGCAAGAGAACTAGAATTTGAAGTAGAGCCCGATGATGTGACTGAATTGCTGCTATCTCATGACAAAACTAATGGCTGAGGAGTTGCTTCTTACGGATGAAAAAAAAGTGATTTCTTTAGATGAAATCTACTCTACTCCTGGTGAAGATGCTATAAAGACTGCTGAAATGACAACAAAAGATTCAGAATATTACATCAACTTCATTGATAAAGCAGTGACAGAGTTTAATAGGATGGACTCCAATTTTGAAAAAAGTTCTACTGGTCAGCCAGTAGCCATCAACATGGAGGCAAGACCCTTTACCAGCAAAAATATTATTACTTGATAAAAGTTCTGATGATGGTTCGCATTTCTTGGCAACACAGCAATTTTAATAAAGGTAATGTACATTGTTGTTTTAGATGCAATGTTATTACATACTTAATATATAGTACAGCATAAACATAACTTTTATATGCACTGGGAAATAAAAAATTCATTTGACTTGCTTTATTGCAATATTTTCTTTGTTACAGTGGTCTGGAGCCAAAGCTGCAATACCTGTGACGTATGCCTGTAGTTACGTCAGACAGATTCTGCCAGTACAACTGTTGCCTCCGTGGGAAGATAGATTCCTGGTGCTTTCTACTCTGTCATTTTCCCAGAATCCCAGAATGCTTTTTTTCCTCAAAGCATCAGTTGAAAAAGTGAAAAGTAGGTGTACTGAACTCACAAAAGTAATTTAAGTTTAAACATTTCTCTGAAAACCCGAATTTATTGTTTCATTTTACTGGCTTTACAGGAAGCAAGCCTATCTATATCTTCAAACGTAGTTCTTTTCCCATCTTGTTTTCAAATAAGCAAATTGTCATGTTTATCAATTTCTCTTGACCAAGTGATGATTTTAAATAATTTAAAACTAACTTCAGCTTACTGAAATATCTTTTACAGGATGCTACTTTGGCTGGTATTATTTTAATATTTTGATTAACACTTTGCTAATCAGTTTTAGAGGACCAAAATACATTTCTTAACTTAATATTACAATTTGTTGATATTGTGATAACCTATTCTACATGAAATTTCTATAGAACTTAACTTGTTCTTAACTCTAAGAACAGAGTCAGTGGCTGCTTTTTGTAAAACAATATCATTTATAGAAAATAACTTTTTTCTGGCTTAAAAATTCAAAATCTGCAGACACTTCATTTAATTTTTCATATATATATTTCAAATATGAAGTTAGCCCATTTATAATCTTAATGTGGATTCAATAAGCACTTTCCCTATAATTATCAATATTCTCATTCACTGATTCATGCATTTCTAATTTATTTTATCTAATTTAAAAATTCATGTGAATATTTACATCTCCTGCTCAAGTTTTATATTCACTGAACACATTTTAAAAATTACTTTCTTTCATTTGTTAAAACCAAAGGGACAGGACTTTTATTAAGCATACAGCTTTATTTATGGTCATTTTTCTGATTGTAGAGTTTTATTAACTTTTGCTACTTTGTTCAAAATATTCTATACAGGTAATTTGTGGAAAAATTTAATATATTTGTATGAAGATGCTTTTGAGTTCAACATAATTTTGACATTTGATATTAAGTATTTTCATATTTAATAAGCATTTTAGTTTGGATGCAAAGTGTCTCAAGTGCATTTGATCTTAATGCCTATATCTGTATGTGATTTTCATTTGTTTTTAGAATAGACAAGAATATTCCATCTGCTTGTTGAATTACCCCACTCCCAAAATACATATCTTTTCTAAAATAGTAAAAAAGATAATCATATTTGAATTGACAGATGAGGCATTTTTTATATTAAATTATGATTATGAGTTGAGCAAGGTACAAATATGGCATAATTATTTTTTGGGAGAAAAATTTTATCATTTTATCTTTTCCTCACAATTCAGAGAGAAGTTTTTAACTTTGAATTTCATAGTAATTCTAAGAGTGTCAATGTTAAAGACTTCAAAACTTTCAGTATCTGGAAAATTGTGTTTTTCCAACCTAACTTGTTACAGTGCCCTATAACTTTGATAAATTTTTGCATGTGTTTTTCATCTTCTAAACAATACATCACTTGACTTTGTAGATGCCGTACTTTAAAAAAAAAATTTGGTATACATTTTCAGTATATTTTTAATTAATACACACAGTTAGACATAATAAAGATTAACAATCAAATAGGTGTACATAAACATTTGTATAAAAAATATAAAACATCAAACATTACAAAAAACAGAAAATTATGTAACAGGAGAATTAGATAAATGTTAAGACAGAGGAATTTATCCCAAGTCAAAGAACAAGATAAAGCCACGGCCAAAGATTTAAGCAAAACAATATAAGTAACATGCTTGATGGAGAATTTAAAGCAACAATCATTAGGATACTCACTGGGCTTGAGAAAAGAATAGAAGACATCAAGGTGACCCTTACCACACTGATAAGAGTTAAAAAAGAATCAATCAGAGATGAAGAATATAATAAATGAGATTGGAAACACGGTTGATGCAAGGAACAGCAGGTTAGGAGAAGCAGTGGAATGAATTAGTGACAAAGAAGACAAAATAATGGAAAATGATGAAGATGAACAAAAAATAGAAAGAAGAATTATGGGACATGAGCACAGACTCAGGGAACTCAACGACTCCATCAAACATAATAGTATTAGTATTACAGGAGTCCCAAAAGAAGGAGAGAGAGAAAAGAGAGCACAAAATTTATTTGAAGAAATAATAGCTGAAAACTTCCCAAATTTGGAAAAGTAAACACATCCACATCCAGGAAGCACAGAGAATTCCCATCAAAATAAAGAAAAGCAGGCTAACACCAAGACATACTGTAATCAAATCTGCAAATATGGTGATAAAGAAAAATAAATCTTAAAAGCAGCAAGACAAAAGTCCTTAACTTACAAAAGGAAGACCCACAAGGCTAGCTGAAGATTTCTCAACAGAAACTTGGCAAGACAGAAGGAAGTGACATGATACACTCAAAGTGCTGAATGCAAAAAATCTGCAGTGAGGAATACTCTATCCAGCAAGGCTATCATTCAAAATGGAAACAGAAATAAAGAGAGTCCAGGAAAAACAAAAACTACAGGAGATCGTGACCACTAATCCAGCCCCATAAGACATACTAATGGCGACTCTTTGAGTGGAAGGGAAAGACCAAAAATGACAAAGGCAAAAAATGATCAGAGAAAATCTCCAGAAATAATGACAAAACAAGTAATGAATCCCACTTACAACTGCACCAAATATAGTAACATACCTAGGGATAAACCTAACCAAAGAGGTAAAACATCTGTACTCTGAAAACTATAAAACACCAATGAAAGAACCTGAAGATGACACAAAGAAATGGAAAGACATGCCACTTATGGATTAGAACAAATGTTTTTAAAATGTCTATACTACCCAAAGCAATCTACACATTAATGCAATCCCTACCAAAATACTGAGAGCATATTTCAGAGAGCTAGAACAAACAATCCTAAAATTTGTATGGAACCATGAAAGACCCCGAACAGCCAAAGCTATCTTTTAAAAAAGAAGCAAAGCTGGAGGCATCATAATTCTGGACTTCAAGTTATATTACAAGCTGTAGTTATCAAAACAGTATGGTACCGGTACAAAAACAGACATAAAGATCAATGGAATAGAAGAGAAAACCAAGAAATGAACCCACAACTATTTGGTCTATTAATCCTCAACAAAGCAGAGAAGAATAGCCACTATAAAAGAGATAGTCTCTTCAAGAAATGGTGTTGGGAAAGCTGGACAGCAAGAAATAGAAGAATGAAACTGGACTATCTTAAACCACACATAAGAATAAATTCAAAATGGATGAAAGACCTAAATGTGAGATAGGAAACCTAAAAATTCTAGAGGTAAACATAGGAAGCAACCCCTTTGACACTGGCCATAGCAACTTCTTTCTAGAGATGTATCCCGAGGCAAGGGAAACAAAAGCAAAAATAAACTATTGGGACTTCATCAAAATAAAAAGCTTCTGCACAGCAAAGGAAATAATCAACAAAACTAAAAGGCAACCTATGGAATGGAAGAAGATATTTGCAAATGACATATCTGATAAAGGGTTAGTATCCAAAATATTTAAAGAACTTATAAAACTCAACACTCAAAAATGAATAATCCAATTCAGAAAGGGGCAGAAGACATGAACAGACATTTTTCCAGAGAAAACATAAGGATGGCCAGCAGACACATGAAAAGATACTCAAAATCACTCATCACCAGGAAAATACAAGTCAAAACTACAATGAGATATCACATAGGTCTATCAGAATGGCTAAAATCAACAACACAAAAAACAACACTGTGGCAAGCATATGGAGAAAGGGGAATCCTTTTGCACTGCTGGTGGGAATGCAAACTGGTGTGGCCCCTGTGGAGAACAGTATGGAAGTTCCTTGAAAAGTTAAAAATAGAACTACCCTCTGATCCTGCAACTGCACTACCAAGTATCTCCCAAAGAATACAAAATACTAGTTCTAATTCAAAGGGATATGTGCACCCTGATGTTTATAACAGCATAATCCATAGTAGCCAAATAATGCAAACAGCCCAGGTGTCATTGATGAATGGATAAAGAATATGTGATATATATATATATATATATATATATATATGGTATTTATATTTATAATATTATAATTTGTTCTAATATATTATATATTTATACATTGTTATATATTATATAAAATATATTATATAATATATAAATATATATATATAAAATATTACTCAGCCATGAAAAATAATGAAATCTTGCCATTTACAACAATATGGATGGAGCTAGAGAGTATTATGCTAAGCAAAATAAGTTAGTCCAAGAAAGACAAACACCATATGATTTTCACTCATATGTAGAATTTAGTCAACAAAAGAAATGACCAAAGGTGGGGGAGCAAGAGGGAATCAAACCAAGAAATAGATTCTTAATGAGAAAGAACAAAGTGATGGTTATCAGAGTGGAAGTGGGTGGAGGGATGGGTAAATTAGGTGATGGGGATTAGGGAGTGTACTTGCTGTGATGAGCCCTGGATGTTATATGGACATCTTGAATCACTATCTTATACACCTGAAACTAATAATGCACTGTATGTTAACTAACTGGAATTTAAATTAAAAGTTAAAAAGAAAAAAAGAAAGAAAGAAAAGCATCTGTACCTGACTCCTCTCTGTTATCCCTACCTGTGTTATAATGAAATTCCACTAACCCTGAAATTGGAGGGGAAGATCCATGGTATATATTTAGTTAGGGAACAACAGCAACAGATTGTTGCAGTATATAGAATACACAAGCAGCAGAACAGAAACTATGTTAGAAGCCACTAAATCATATGGATTCCAACTATAATATAGTATATGAAAGGAATTAATTTTAAGAGAAAATGTAAAACTATAGAAACGAAAAGTGATACCAGGAAAATCTTACCTGGGCATGTTAACAATTCCAGTACACTGCATCTGATCAAAATCCTGAAGACTAACTCAAGCTATCCATCCTATCAGAGGTGTACCTAAAATAAGTACCTACATCTATTCAAAGAACTATCCACATCACATATATTCTTGAAAGAAACACCTGGACCAAGATTGGTCTACGTGCCTTCCATTCAATAAGGCATTCCTTTAATTATTTTTGGCTTGCTAAATTTTTAGTGTGAAGTTTTTTTTTCTTTTAACAAAAAATAAGCTTAAGAAATTTGGTTTTTGTATGAAAGGCAGCTTCATTTGACACAGATGAAACAGGACAATCAAAGGAAAGTAAGAGTTTGATGATTTATTCTAATCAAATATGAATATATCAGGAAAGAATAGATGATATGATGAAATTATGGATTCATAGATTTTCTTAATGTTTATGCCTTTACATATTTGGAAAGAAGAGAGGCAAACCCTGTTGCCCCTAGGGCACAGGAACTGACTGACTAGGGGATAGAAGGAAAAAATCCTACTCTCAGGACCCAAAACACAGAACCAGCTTAAGAGTGAGGCTACACCAGTTCCCACTCACTTCCCACCACCCACTCCCCACCACCCACCTCCAGGCTAACAAACACCAAATAACAAGGAACAACAGTACTGATGGAAGAAAGGCAAGGGTCTATTTATAGAGAAAGACACCCTTTAAGCCTCAGTCTCACAGGAAGAGCTAAAGCTGAGTATGAAACAAGAATCCGGAGGGAAAAATCCTCCAGTAATATAACTCCCACCCTCAGCACAAAGAAATACTACAGGAATTGAACCTGGTAGTATACCAAGGGTAACTATAGCAACAAGAAAGCCAAAACTCAGATCAACTCACTAGGTGAAATCAAATCCCATAGTAATGACCTAACATAAGAAATGGTATGCCCACTTTTCAGATACAAATACTATTTATCTGTCTTCAATATAATTTCTTGCTTTCAACCATACATTGTATAACACAAAAACGCAAAGGGGGAAATGAACTGTCAGGAGACAAAGCAATCAGCAGAATCAGACTCAGATATGACTCCACTACTGGAAGTATCAGACAGAAAATTTTAAATTACTATTATTAATATGTTAAATGTTTTGGTGAAAAAAGGAGGACAATATGCATGACCAGAATGGTAATTTTAGCAGAGGGTCAGAAACTGTAAGAATCAATGGAAATTCTAGGGGAAAAAAACAACCACAATGACAGGGATGAAAAATGCCTTTGATGGGCTCATCAGCAGATGTGACACAAATGAAAAAATGAATCAGTGAAACTGAAGATAGGTCAACAGACAGAAATTACCCAACATAAAACACAAAAAAAGTACATGGAGGATACGGTGGATACTAAAACAAGGCATCTAAGAATAGGGGTTAACATCAAATGGTATAGTATTTAGGAAATTGGAATCCCAGAAGTAGAAGATATGGGACAGCTCGAAGAACACCAATCAGGATAAACACCCCAAATAAATAAATAGATAAACATATAGGTAAATATATGAACAAACCAGACTTAGACACATCTTGCTCAAACTGATGAGAACTAAAGATAAAATCTTGAGGGGAACCAAAAAATTCAACACATTATATATATATAGGAAACAAAGATCAAAATTACAGTAAGACATTTTGTCAGAAAATATGCAAACCAAGAGAAAACAAAATGACTTCTTTAAACCGCTGAAGGAAAATAAAACTGTCAACCCAAAATTCCATATTCACCAAAAAATATCTTTCAAAAATGAAAAATATATTTTTAAATGAAAAAGGCATAGAAGAATTAATTATCAGTAGATCTGCAACATAAGATATATCAAAGGAAGTTATTAAGGCAAAAGGAATGTGGAATTAGACAGAAATGGAGAGCTAACAAGGAAATAAAGAGCACTGGACATGGTAAAGAGAAAGTTGAATATAAAATTATTTTTTCAAGTTTTTAACTGCTCTAAAAAATAACTATCTAAATCAAAAACAGTAACACTGTATTCTGTCTTTATAACCTATGTAAAAATAAAACATATGACAACCACAGGAAAAAAGAACCCACAAACTATTAACATCAGGAATGAATGAGAGAATTATCACTGCAGACCTTAAGACATTAAAAGATTAATGGAATAGTACAAACAAGTCTATATAGATAAATTCAATATTAAAAACCACAAACTACCAAAATCCATTCAAAAATAATCACATAACTGGGGTGCCTGGGTGGCTCAGTCAGTTAAGTGTCTGCCTTTGACAGAGGTCATGATCCCAGGGTCCTGGAATGAGGCATGCATCAAGTCCTGGGTCGGGCTCTCTGCTCAGCAGGGAATCTGCTTCCCCAGGCCTTCTACCCTCCCTTTTCCCCCTGCTCATGCTCTTATTCTCTCTCAAATAAATAAATAAAACCTTAAAAAAAAAAAGAATAATCATATAACCAAAAAATCCCATATCTATTAAACTTATTTGTAGTTAAAAAACCTTTCAAACAAAAGAAAACTTTCTATGGTGTAGAAGAAAGCTACTTGGAAGAAAGTGGCTAAGTCCTGCTAGGTTTCACTTATTCACTGTTCAGTATGGAAATGCTGTTCAAAAGATAAATGCTGAACCTGCCTCATGCATCTCTGAGCATACTCAGAGATATGGAAAATTTTGTAGTATTAAAAAAACTGACATCAAAAAAACATGTACTTGAACAAAAATATTTCTACAAAAAAACCCCCAAAAAACAAACAAAAAAAAACCTATTTCTACATACACCATTAGATTGCCCAGTAAATAACATTTATAGGATAACCCCAAGTATTTTATTCAGAGTGCCTGTTTAAGACAGTAAGAACACATTTAATATATATTCAAAATATTTTTTAAACAAGATTTATTTATTTTAAAGAGAGAAAGAGTGCAGTGGGGGGAGGGGCAGACAGAGAGAATCTCAAGACGACTCCCTGCTGAGCAAGGACCTCTACAAAGCGCTCAATTTCATGACTAATGAGATTGTGACTTGAGCAGAAACCAAGAGTCAGATGCTTAACCGACAGAGCCACGTGGTACCCTTGAAATATTTCTATTTTAAGTATTAAATTTTCCTGGCAGCCCAGAAAATAAAATCATCTGGAAAGATTAATTTTCCAATGTGTAAACTATTTGACATTTTATTGATTTCAGGATTTTTAAATAATAAACTTATCTCCATTAACTCACTAGTTGAGCTAAAAAACAGATAAGTGAAATATATGATGCTTTTATAAAAACAGAAACACCTTAGAATTTTGCTTAAGGTTAGATATTTTTATATCTAATGACAACAAAAAACAAATCTTTTTTCCTGATAACATGCCAATAATTGTTATATGCACAATGAATTGAAATGTTTTAAAAATTAAACCAGTAATATTTTCACATATTCAAGCCTTTAAGGTACAGGTAAAACAAAATTTACCTCAGACACAGGTTCTTGTTCCTTAGTGGGAGCTTCATTTTTTAATCTTGAAAACAAAATAAGTATTGAATACTTTATTTTATATGTACAATGGAAAATATGCAACAGTTCTTTTCTGCATGCTTAAAATAATTATGATGTGAATTTAAACTAATGTAGATTTGTAAATGACCTTTATAAATATTAAGGGAAAAATAAACAGTAGATTCAATAAACGTGCTAAAGAAATCAATACAGGCATGTATTTCCTTCTTTTCTAAAAACAAGAGCACTTAAGAAATACAATTATAAGTAAAAGACATAATATATTAGTAAAATCATTTCAAAAAGAGAATTACTCTGTAAAAAATAAAAGCAGGTTGTATGCTTAATATATATAATACGCATAAATATTTGCTATTATAGGGCTTAAAAAGTGAGAGAAGAGAAATTTTATCTACTGTGAAATTCAATATAATGCTATTTTGATATTTATTACAATTAAGGTAGCAAAATCACAGAAATAATTTATAATTCTGCAAGATATAGTCTCTTAACCTTCATAAGCATAGCTCAAATATTAACTACAATTTTTTTAAACCTGGTTTCTAAAAATAGAAAAATTATAACTTACTACAACATTAAGAAAGGCATATGCCATCTCTAAAATAATCTAATATAAAACCTATCTTTCCCAAAAGATCTTTTAGAAACTGCTGATAACGAAATACTATCTACTGATTATATTAAACTCAATTTTAAACTACATAAGTCAAGTGCCTACCTGATCTGAAATGCCATTAATAGTTAAATGTTCATTACTTTATGAAGGCTTAGAACTATACTTAAAGATAAATATATTTAATATAAGTAACAACTATACTGACTTAAATTTCATGTACAAAAATGAAGACCTAAAGTAGGACAGAAACATCAACTACCCTAAAAGCTACTCTCATGGTTAGTTGAAATACGGAGTTGATAATCATCTTTATCCATTCTCTGAGGGCACACTGAAAAAAACAGGTCTATAGATTCTAATGCTTTATTAGATATTAATAATAATTTGTGTAAAATTACTTATCTATATTTTAGTTATTACATGAAATTATAAACAATTTAAAATAGAGTGTGTCATTTTTCATTCTTTTATTATATTGGTAATGAATTATAGTAATTTACAACTAACTTACTAAACAAATTTAGATTAATAAAACTTGCAGAAATACTGACAAAATTCATAAATGTCAATCACTTTGGAGATTAAAGATTTTATAATCTTTTAAATGTTTAATTGTGAACAATATTCATAAAGATGAAGTTTCACATTAGTCTTTAGTGATTTATACAGGAAAATGATAGTCTTACGAATAACATGTATAAAGTCATATGAAAACATGAAGAATTAGTGTAAAGAAACAAAAAGTAGACATTGGAGTAATGAAGTTTTGAAATAAATTTGTATATTACAACTGATTTTTATTTCTAAGTAGTTAAAAATTTTAAACTCAATTTGAAAAACTGAAACAAACGGGTCAAAAAGAAGTTTAAAAGTATTTTATAAGAGAATTTCCCTGTCGAGTTTATGGTTGAAAATATTATCAAAGATCAACCTTACATTCTTATAAAAGAAACATTACCATGCTAATCATTTTTCACATATGGCTATTCCAATAAACTGATTTTAAGCAACAATTAAAATGAAAGCTATTAAGCATGTGTTAATATTACTGCTGGTATTTCAATTGGAGAAACTAAGGCCTCTCACTATCTCTGCAAAACAGGTTAGTGACAGAGTTTTTTTTTATTACTCTTCATCTTTAAGAAACTGGTAGATGAGAACAAAAAAAGTTATTGAAATAATTAGCACTAAGAGGGCTATGATACCAATCTTATTTGGGGGCTTTAACCACACTGTTATTCTATTTGTGGAACAGAATTATAATAACCAGTGAAATATTTAAGTAAACAAATATTTAAAAAAACAAAAAGTACACTATATAAAATTTCATTGAGAAAAAAATTCAGAGTTAAAAATTCATCACTAAAATGTACACTGCATTTTTGTAACTACAAAAGCATATTTTAGGATTAACAAATTAAAACAAAAAGATGAACAAATTTTAACACAACTACTAACATATCATTAACACTATTAGAAAAGAAAAAAGTGTTCTTACCTGTAATTCTTACTCATTAAAGATACCTGCTGAAATAGTCATCATTTAAGATATTCAATTGCTTGGTAGAAGACAGTGAAATTTGCTAAGCTCAAAGTTCTGAGCTAAAGACCTGCTATTAGATAATTATACTTTTCACCTGTAAATGTTGCAATAATTTTTTAACAGAAAAATGTAGTACAACATTTAAAACAAACACTAAAATTTCAGTGTAAAGAGAACAGAAAGATTGGTGATCATTTCAAAATGATTACAGATCAAGATTGCAAGTAAATTACTTTTCTTCTGTATTTGAACCCACTGAAACAGATCTTTCTGATAAAGGACAATCCTTTCCCTGTAAAGTTTAATATAAAATAAACACTCTTTCTTGCATTTTTCTGCAGTCACATAACTAATCCAAGGCTACATGTAAAATAATTCTGGGTTAACTACATTAGTGTGTTATTCTGAGGTTTCTTTTGAGGTTTCATTCACACGATACACATACCTTGGGGTAAAGGGAAAAGCTATAAAGGGAAAGTCATTCAGATTCATTTTAGCCAGGCCATATTCTGTCCTTCTAATAACATTTAAAAGCCCCAAAATTCAGCGTTGATTTTTAAAATGTAATCTTCAATTTAAGAATATTTGTAAGCATACTAAAAAAGCTGAAAAGTTGCATAAGCCAGTAGGAAAGTCGATCACTCAAGATCTTCTACTTAAGATATTCAAGACTATGGATGCCTGGGTGGCTCAGTGGGTTAAAGCCTCTGCCTTCAGTTCAGGTCATGATCCCAGGGTCCTGGAATCTAGCTCCCATCGGGCTCTCTGCTAAGCAGGGAGTCTGCTTCCCTTCCTCTCTCTCTGCCTACTTCTCTGCCTACCCGTGATCTCTGTCTGTCAAATAATTAAAAAAAAAAAAAAAAAAAGACATTCAAGATTAAATTTAAGATAGTAATCATCAGGGGCGCCTGGGTGGCTCAGTGGGTTAGGCCTCTGCCTTCGGCTCGGGTCATGATCTTGGGGTCCTGGGATCGAGCCCCACATCGGGCTCTCTGCTCAGCAGGGGGCCTGCTTCCCTTCCTCTCTCTCTGCCTGCCTTTCTGCCTACTTGTGATCTCTGTCTGTCAAATAAATAAAATCTTTAAAAAAAAAGATAGTAATCATCAAACTACTAAATTATAGTAAAACATCTAGTGTGCCATTTCTGATCATTTGTTCAGAGAGGTGTTAATAGATACATGGAAAGGGTAACTGAGCTAAGCACTTACTGGGTTACACATACATCAGGTACTGTGCTAAGAGTTCTAGTCCAAAGTTAAGACATAGTCCCTCCTATCAAGGAGTTCATCATCAAGGAAACATGTTGAAGCAAATGCTTATGGAATTGTGAAAAGTGTTTAAAAAAAAAAAAGCGAGAGAAACATCTATACGATGGAATGGCTGTTCAAAGGACTGAGCCACTACAAAAGGGAAAGATGCAAGGAAGCAGTGAATATACTGTAGTAAACTTGGTTTTGCAGGAAGAGCAGGAGTTAGCAAAGCAAGGGAAGGAGATTCAAGGCAGAGCAAAAGCAAAGAATTATGAAACAAGACAACAGTGTTATGAGAACCTGAGTGGTCTCATATGACTGTAATGTAGGAACAAAGGAGAGTAGTCAAATATGCAATTGAAGAGATAGCAAGGGCAACTTCAGGAAAGATCTTGATTGCCAGGATATAGTGTTTGTGCTAAGTTAACTGGAAAGTATGATGATGTGCATCTGAAAGACCAAGGGGAGTATTAAAAGAGGGCAAGCTCCACTCAGGAAGCCCAGAGAAGAGATAGTTAATGACTGTCTTAAGCAAAGTAGAAGCAGTGTCAGTGGAGAAGAGGAAGGTTTAGGGAGATGATTAACAAGGTAAAACCAATAGAATATAAGTACCAACTGGAAAAAGAACATTTAAAAGAAATATTTACCAGTCAGACCAGCTCAGTCTTATTATTCTCACCCTTAAGGAAAAATTCCAACCATCACTTCTCAACAGAGAACCCCAGCGTCATCATCCAGAGCTTTATTCCCCCATTTGTATTACTATTTATTTCAATCAATCAGCAATTCAATTCAGAAATATCACAATATATTAGAATTAGACTTGATTCCCAAGAGATTGGCCAGCTGCCCCCATCTTGTAGATGAGAAAAATCTGAGGCCTAACAATGCTGAAGTAATAAATCTATTAAGTAACAGAACCAGGATTAAAAGTGACAGCTCTACTTCAAATTTCCACCGCATTTCTTCACAGCCAATTCCTTTCCTGTGAATCAGGCTCCCTTATAATCATGCCAGGAAAAGTGAAAAAGCTTAACTGATCTCTCTGCCTCTGGATGTTTTCCACTCTCAAACATGCTGAGTATCATTGCCAAATTAATCTTATGAATAGACCAATCCATGCCATTGTTTGCTGAAAATGTCCTATTGCCCATACATCATAGACCTATTGCTCTAAGACTGGGAAACTAGATTCTGGTCCCAATGTTACAGGTTTGTCAGGTGCTGCCTACTCTCCTGTGATAACGCACTGAAGCTCAGTCCCATCTAGTTCCTCAGCCAATCATAACAAGGCAGGAAGTACATCTGTAACCACAAATACAACCAGAGAAGCAATAGAGTACAGTATGTATTAGTTTGGTCTCTGAAGACAGACTGCTATAATTTAAACTGAGGCCCTCTACCTGGAAGCTATGCAATCATGAGCAAATTACTTACCTGTACCTCAGTGGACTTAATATCCATAAATTGGGACTCTTAACAGCGTGTATCTCATTAGTTTGTGAGAATTAAATGAATGAATAAATATAAAACACTTAGAAGAGTGTCTGGCACATTACATGTGCTCAATAAATGTTAGTTATTATTATTGACATGGTGGAGTTGGGAGTCAACCTTATTGTCCAGAATCTACTTGAGAGTGTAGCACACAGCCCTTAAAGTTTATTACCACTTAGATATCTTCCGTATTTTGAGATTTTCCTGTGATACTTCCCCCAACTTCCAAACACAATCCATTAATTTTGATTGCAGGGCCACTCCTGTTAGGACCAGCCCTATTTGGTCTCACACAAAATTATCTACCCATTTCTGAACACCTAGGTATGATCTAAAGTTAGGCAAGATAGAGTATAAAATCATTCTAGATAGAACGAATTAGAGACAGGAATCAAGAGAAACAAAATATTTGTGTGTGAAAATTTGAAGCAGAAAAAATAAGACCATCAGTGGAGGCAGAAGATTTTAATGCCAAACTAGGGGTCTATTTTGTTATTTTGTTGGCAATGTTGAATTAGCCCTGGATATTTAATTTATAATATACAAGCAAATACTATCAGGACCAGCAGACTGAAAAAAATGGTAGTAACCCTAGAATCCCTGGCAGAAGTTGGCACGGTGTACCCTAAATGAAGAACTACACTAAAGTTTCATTTGTCTTTCCATTTCACTGGGTCTCCCATCATTCTCTGCTTAACAGATATCAAAGAAGTCCAAACTGCCAGAAACCACCATATTTTGACATACTGCTCCTACCTACTGTCTAGCAATTATATACCAGGGACAAATATGTTGCATCCACTTTGAAAAGGAAAAACTATTTTAGAATTACTCAAGATTTGGTTTGAGATATTAATGCCTGTGGTAGGATGAGACAAGTCTAAGGGCATGATCTCCCATCATTTCTGAAATCAGTTAGATTTCAAAAGTTTAGAAAAGGGAACCACAAACTCCCTGAAATGAAGAAACAAAGCTATCCTGAGAAAGAAGAACAAAGCTGGAGGTAATCACAATTCCAGACTGCAAGATCTATTACAAAGCTGTAGTAACCAAAATGGTATGGTATTGGTACAAAAACAGATATATAAATCAATGGATTAGAAAAGATAGCCTAGAAATAAACCGTGCTTATATGGTCAATTAATCTATGACAGAGGAAGACAAGAATGTTCAATGAAGAAAAGACAGTCTCTTCAATAACCAGTGTTGGAAAAACTGTACAGCTACATGCAAAAGAATGAAACTAGATCACATTCTTACACCATACAGAAAAATAAATTAAAAATGGATTAAAGACCTAACTGTGAAGGAAAAATAAAATAAGATGAAAATTGAGAGGGAGGCAAACCATAAGAGATACTGAACTCAAGAAAACAAACTGAGGGTTGCATGCAGGGATGCTGGGTAGGAGGAAGGGATAATTGGGCTATGGGCATTAGGGAGAGCACTTGATGGAGTGAGCACTGGTTATTATATGCAACTGATGAATCATAAAACTCTACCTATTAAATTAAAAAAAAAAAAAGACCTAAGTGTGAGACCCCAAACCATATAAAACCCTTAAGAGAACACAGGCAGTAATTTCTCTGATATTGGCCATTGCAATATTTTTCTGGATAGGTCTCCTTTGGCAAGGGAAACAAAAGCAAAAATAAACAACTGGGACTCTATTAAAATAAAACAGTTTTTATTGAAGTGAAGGAAACTATCAACAAAACAAAAAAGGCAACCTACAGAATGGGAGAAAATATTTACAAATGATGTATCTGGCAAAAGGTTAATATTCAAAATATATAAATAACTTACACAACTCCACACAAACAAAATACTCCAATTAAAAAATGGGCAGAGAACCTGAACAGACAGACATTTTTCCAAAGCAGACATACAGAAGACCAACAGTCACATAAAAAGATACTCAGTATCACTCCTCATCAGGGCAATGCAAACCAAAACCACAATGAGATATCACCTTAACACCTGTCATAATGGCTAAAATCAAAAGAGAAGAAAGAATTAAGTGTTGATATGCAGAAAAAAAAGGGACCCTTGTGCACTGTTGGTGGGAATGTAAATTGGTACAGACACTGTGGAAAACAGTATGAAGGTTCTTCAAAATATTTAAAAATAGAATTACCACATGATCCAATAATTTCAGTGGCTATTTACCCAAAGAAAACAAAAACATTATTTGAAAAGATGTATGTATCCCTATGTTCATTGGGCATAATTTATAACACCAAAGATATGGAAGCAAACCAAGTATCCACCAATATAGAATGGATAATGAAGGGGTTATACACACACACACACACACACACACACACACACACAAACAATAGAATCCTACACAGCCATAAAGGATGAGATTTTACCACTTGTGACAACATGGATGGACCTAAAGGGTACTAGGCTAAGTGAAATAAGTCAGAGAAAGACAAATACTGTATGATTTCATTCATATGTGGAATCTAAAAAACAAATGAATAAAGGAAAATGAGCAAGGAGCAGAATCAGACCTATATAGAGAACAAATTAATGATTGCTAGAGGGGAATGGGATGGGGAATGGGCAAAATGGGTGAAGGGGAGTGGGAGATCTAGGCCTCCAATTATCAAAGGAGTAAGTCACAGAAATAAAAGGCACAGCATGAAAAATACAGCCAATGATATTGCAATAATGTTGTCTGGTGACAGATGGCAGCTACACTTCTGGTGAGCACAGCATAACATACAGAGAAATTGAATCACCATATGTTGTACATCTGAAACTAATGTAACATTGTGTGTCAACTATACTCAAATAAAAATTTTTTTTAGTTTAGAGAAGGAAACAAGCCCCCAATAAATTCTGCATATCTCACAGATGAGATCAGTTTTTTTTCCTGCTAAATCAAATATATGAAATGAAGACACTGACCATTTTGAATACTTAAGATTCTCCAACTTAGATTATGTTCAAAATGACTAATTCATTCAAATAATTTCAGAATTTCACAGGGAAATAATGGAATGACTTCTTACATATTCTTCAACGGTCATAGTATTCAATGGAAGTAAACATTTTTGAAGAGAAATAGTATTCTTAAACGTAAAACTTATTAAAAATGTTGCCATTCTACTTCTAAAAGAGTTTACTTACTGCTTACAGTTATGAAAGGTAATAATGACTTACTGGTATAGTTTAGAATGATATAATAGTGATATTTGTCTTTGGAAACAAGTCCAGATTCTTTACCGGTATAGCATTTCACAAAAATCACATAATGTAATATATACATGGTATTAGTGTTTAACTCATTGTGAAATCAGTGTACCATGGGCCCTGTGAAGATATGGATTCAGTGTCTACAATTCTGACTGCCTTATTCTGTAATTACTCTGATGGTATGAACCATGTCTTATTCATATTTCCATTTCCAGCACTTGATACGGAGTCTTGCATACAAAAGGCAAGGAATCAATGTTCTGGGTCAAGGGATATATGGAAGGATTATTTATATTACACTATTAAAGAGCTATGCAGTTACAGCTGGTGCTAAGTATAAAACTCTAGCCATTCTGAAATAAGACAGAGGAACTCAGTTTCAAGGAAAGTCAGTTTTGTTTTCATTTCTTCCTAGTACTCTTTAAATTAAGGGTATTTTAACACAATATAACAAAAATTTTTATTTGTAAAATATTCTACATTTTTTAAATCTTCTAAACAATAGTGTAAAGATTATTATTAGAGAGAGCACACATGCATGCAAGTTGGTGGGGGAGGGGCAGAGGGAGAGAAGGAATCTTAAGCAGGCTCCATGCCCATGTGGAGCTCGAGTTGGAAACTTAACTGACCACCCAAGATTATTTTTAATTTCATTTCAAAAATGAAGAAATTGAAGTAATATCAACATAAAATTAGTAAGAGAGATGTGTCTTGAACTGATATTTTGACTTCAGTCAGTGTCCTCCCGTTGTACTTTTGCTAAGAACAAACTTAAGAGGTAAATTGAGAGAACTAGACCAACTTTTAAAATCACTTCAAATTGTGGCTTTCAGGACGTTTTAGTCAATCAATAAAAGAGACAACTGGTTAAGTAGCCCAGTTTTCCAAGTTTGACATTTTATGGATTTACTATGGACTCATAGTATGCTAGAGGGAAATACCTATGATATGTTAGAGGGAAATATCTTTCTAACCTAAACTTTCTGTCAAGAAAATTAACCTTGTGTAGGGATAGATGGAACATACCTCAACATCACAAAAGCCTTATATGAAATCCCACAGCTAATATCATCTTCAGTGGGGAAAAACGGAAAGCCTTTCCCTTATAGTCAGGAACAAGACAAGGATGTCCACTTTCACCATTACTATTTAACATAGTACTAGAAGTTTCAGCCTCAACAATCAGACAACAAAAAGAAATAGAAGGCATCCAAATCAGCAAGGAAGAAGTCAAATTTTCACTATTTGCAGACGACAGGATACTGCAGAAAATGTGAAAGACTCCATCAAAAAATTGCTAGAACTTGATTCAATATATGAATACAGCAAGTCGCAGGATATAAAATTGCCATATAAAAATGTTGCATATATGTACACCAATAAGAAATCAGAAAAAGAAATCAATCCCATTTGGCAATTGCACCAAAAAACAGTAAGATACCTAGGAATAAACCTAACTAAAGAGGTAAAAGATCTGTATTCAGTAAACTATAAAACAGTGACGAAAGAAGTTTAAGAGGACACAAAGAAATGGAAAAACATTCCATGCTCATGGATTGGAAAAACAAACATTATTAAAATATCTATACTACCCAAAGCAATCTACACCTTTAATGCAATTCCTGTCAAAATACTGACAGCATTTTTCAAAGAGCTAGAACAAACAATCCTAAAATTTGCATGGAACCACAAAAGATCCTGAAAAACCAAACGAATCTTGAAAAAGAAAACGAAAGCTGGAGGTATCACAATTCCGGATTTCAAGCCATATTACAAAGAAAGCTGTAGTCATCAAGACAGTATGGTATTAGCATAAAAACAGACACACAGATCAATGGGACAGAAGATAAAACCTGGAAATGGACCCACAACTATATGGTCAATTCATCTCCAGCAAAGCAGGAAAGAATATCCAACGGAAAAAAAGTTTCTTCAACTAACAGTGTTGGGAAAACTAGACAGCAACATGCAGAAGAATGAAACTGGACCACTGTGTTACACAAAAATAAATTCAAAATGGATGAAAGACCTACATGTGAGACAGGAAACCATAAAAATCCTAGTAGAGAACACAAGCAGCAACCTCTTTGACCCCAGCTGCAGCAATTTCTTACTAGACACGTCGCCAGAGGCAGGCAAAAATAAACTACTGGAACTTCACCAAAATAAAAAACCTCTGCATGGAGAAGGAAGAAACAAAACTAAAAGACAGCCTACAAAATGGGAGAAGATATTTGTAAATGTCATATCTGATAAAGGGTTAGTATCCAAAATCTATACGGAACTTATCAAACTCAACATCCAAAAAAGCAAATAATCCAGTTAAGAAATGAGCAGAAGGCATGAACAGACATTTTTCCAAAGAAGACATCCAGATGGCCAACATACACATGAAAAGATGCTCAACATCATTCATCATCAAGGAAATACAAATCAAAAACAAGATGAGCTATCACCTCACACCTGTCAGAATGGCTAAAGTTAACACAAGAGACAACAGGTGTTGGCAAAGATGCAGAGAAAGGGGAATGCTTTTACACTGTTCGTGGGAATGCAACCTGGGGCAGCCATTCTGGAGAACAGTATGGAGGTTCCTCAAAAAGTTAAAAACAGAACTACTCTATGACCCAGCAATTGCACTACTAGGTATTTACCCAAAGGGTACAAAAATTCAGAGATGAAGGGTACATGCACCTTGATGTTTATAGCAGCATTATCAATAATAGCCAAACTATGGAGAGAGCCCAAATGTTCATCAGCTGATGAATGGATAAAGAAGAAGGACATATATATATAATGGAATATTACGAGTCATCAAAAAGAGTACAATCTTGCCATTTGCAACAATGTGGATGGAGCTAGAGTGTATTATGCTAAGTGAATGAGTAAATCAGACAAAGACAAATACTATATGATTTCACTCACATGTGGAATGTAAGGAAGAAATCAAGTGAACAAACGGGAAGGGAGGGAAAAAAGGAGAGAGGGAAACAAACCATAAGAGACTCTTAACCGTAGATAACAAACTGAGGGTTGATGGAGGAGTTGGGTGGGGGTATGGGCTAGATGGGTGATGGGTATTAAGGAGGGCACTTGTTTGAGCACTGGGTGTTGCATGTAAGTGATGAATCACACAATGCTACTCCTGAAACCAATATTGCTCTGTAAGTAAACTAAAATTTAAATTTTTTTAAAAAGAAAAAGGAAAAAAAATAACCTTGCAAAACCTAAAATTTTACTTGTATTCTGTTACAATAAATATACTCAGATAGATGTACTGGAGAAGGCAGAGGAAGAAAATAGAAATAAGGGTGAAATAAATAGAAAAGTACAATTCCATGATTGAATTATGATCTAACACCTGAGAAAAGCAATTTTTAAAATCATTTCAAAGGTCTACAAAAGGAATGACCACGTTAGTACTGCTAATTGGCAGAATCACACATTTCCATAAGCCTAGTAATATTGACTAAGTAGTCAGAAAGTGAATACATGGTAATAATTTTAAAAGTGTTCTTTAAAAAGGGGTTTCTATAAGCTCAAAAGGATTGTTCTCCTCCTCAACAGAGAGTATTATGCACTGATTTCGAACAAGGGCATTGTTTCATAGTCTCTAGCTCGATCTGACACTGGAGAATACAGCAGACACATGAGACTGAAGCCCTGCAGTGAAGAGCCATCCGTGCGGCAGTCTGTAGGAATGGACTGCGTGACCTGGAAACTATAAGCCAAAATTTCAAATAACTACAGTGCAGATGGATTGCATTAAAACTCTCAGTGACGAGAAGGTGCCACTGATAGGCCATTCCCAGGGTCTTCTGTCATCAGTAGTAGTGGTAATTGCAGTATTAACAGCAGTAATAGCAGTAACAGCTGGAGCAGGAACAGGAAGAGCCATCATAGTAGTAGTAGTGACAACAGCAGTAACTGGAGCAGCGATGGCAACAACACGCAGTTATTAAGTACTTTTTGTCAGGCCAATGCCAAGTAATTTTAATTATTTAACTAAATACCTTCAATTATTTAAAATTTAACTAATTTAATTTCCATACCTAATCTCTATTTCTTAAAACCACCCCGCACGGACTTTAATTACGGACCTTTCACTGATGAGGAAGCTGAGGCTCAACAAGCTGGATAGACACCCAACTAGGATTTAAACCTAGGACTACCTTATTCCAAAGCTGCACTCCTTTCACGACACCATACTTCACAGTGGTACAGATATTTTTCAGTGTGGAGGATTAAAAACAGTAGGTTCCTGTATTTGAAGAAGTGACATAGAATAAAAGATGCACAGTAGCTTCTCCAAGTTTGCAGAAGAGAGTAAACTCTTTCAGGCAGTCAAATACCAAAATGACCAGAGTGAGGCTGCAGAAGGACCTCAAAACCAGAAAGGTGGACTGAAAATATGAGATGAACCATACTGCAGTTAGTATAAGGCAGTATAATTAGGGGAAAAATACAGTTATGACTAAAATGAACACAGAAGCATTCATAGACATTCTCTAATAGTAGAAGTTTGGAGAGCTTTAGATAAAAAATCTATGGTATGACTAATGTTTGCTTCAATAGTAACTCCAAACACACACACACACACACACACACACACATACACACACACACACACTGAGTTAGAAAAAGAAAGTTAAAAAAAGTGATCTGTGTAACCATAGGGACTCTTAATCTCACAAAACAAACTGAGGGTTGCTGGGGGGAGGAGGGTAGGGAGAGGGTGGTTGGATTATGGACATTGGGGAGGGTATGTGTATGGTGAGTACTGTGAAGTGTGTAAACCTAGCGATTCACAGACCTGTACCCCTGGGGCTAATAATACATTATATATTAATAAAAAAAAAAAAAGAGGAAAAAAAGTGATCTGTGAAATGGTATGGGAAGCTCCAATTGAAAACTGAAGTTATTTTAAGATGAATAAAATACAGGCAGAAATCAAATCATGAAGAGTAGTAATATAACAGTAGTAAAAATGATAACTTTACATGTGTAGAGCACTTCCTATGTGCCAACTACTTTCTAAGTACTTTACGCATATACTAATTCATTTAATTCCCTCAATACTTTATGAGCAAGTACTGTTATCTGTGTTTTACAAATGAGGAATGGGCACAAATGTCTGGTAACCTACCCAAACTCACACATACCCTAATAAATAGCAGGAGAGGAACGCCACACTAAGCAATCAACTGCAGAGCCTGTGCTGTTCAACCACTGTCCCTTCAGCAGTCTGAGAGGGTTTAATGAAGAGCTGGGTATAAAAACGCTCATCTTTAGTATCAAGAAAGATCTCCTGAAACTGTTTAAGCAAGAAAGAAAACTTTACAATGTAAGAAACTCCTTAACAGATAATAAAAGACAGGAAAAAGCAATAGTTTCAAGAAAAGTAAATAAGTGGGTATACTGATGAACTAAGCATAAGGGGTAACAAAGAGAAGCTATAAATAAATATGAGAGAGTCTTAAACATCTTAGTGTGAAATCAGGAAAGGTAACCATACCCTCCAAAAACAAACAAACAAACAAAAAACCACAAAAAACCCTTGCTGCTATATTCAGAGGCAGAATATGCTAATAACTGGTCTGTCCTTGTTATGTATTTCTCAGATTTTATAAATAGTGGATATCATTTTATTTCTGTAATTTCTAAAAATATTTGTACATTGTTAGCATCCAGTTATAAACTCTACCTTACAAAGATTCATAAACATGAAAGAAAAGTCTAGGAGTCCATCCTAGTTAAACACCTTACACAACTACTTTTTATTCCCCAATTCGGAGAATCCAAAGAATGATTCCTCTAGATCAGCATTCTACATACTAATTGATGGAAATTAATGTCAGAAAGTTAGTAAGTATTGAAGGAAAAAACATTCCAGGGTCAAATAAATATTCTTGTTGATAATCACAGGCCACATCTAGCAGGAAAAATCCTATATTAAAGAATTTATTTAATTTTAACTTGCATTTCCTAAATTTATTTGACCATGGAAACGTTTCCCCTCAGATAGTTTAAAAATTATAGACACACTAGTTCCACAATTCAGTTTGGGAAACAATGACCTAGTTACTTTCTTTTGTAAAAATGTAAGAGAATTAGAGAATTACTTTTATGAGAGTATTTGTAGGAAGTTAAAAGTGCTGAGGAAGAACGTGGACTTTTAGTTTTTTTAAGGCCAAAAGTTCCTGCTACCAGAGATACAGATATGAGGCATTCTGTAATGATCTCCTAAGAACAAATTTTAACACGTATGTATAACCAATACTGAATAAAGAATCCCAGAACTCTACAACATGTCTGCACTCATACTTTACAAAAAGGATACCATCACTTCCCCGGTTTTCCCTTTACATCATTGGCCACTCCTGCTTAGTTTCCTCTGCCAATAACTTTTCATCTCCTTAACCCTCTTGTCAGATTCCCCAGAGTTCAATCTGTGGACCTTACCTTCTCTCTAGTTCTACTATGTCCCTTGGTAATCTCATAGAGTCTGACTTTTTTTAATTTAACATTTGTTTTGGGACAATTTTATATTCCATGTAGTTGTAAGAAACAACATAGAGACTCCATGTACCTTTTGTCCAGTTAATGATAACATCTTACAAAATTATAGTGCAAAATCATAACCAAGATATTGACAGTGATATACCAATTTTATTCACATTTCCCTGGTTTTACTTGTATTCATTCCCATCACACTTAAAAATGTTCTGTGGTATTTATAGCCTAGAACATTCCCCTAAGTTCATATAAGTGAATGACTATGGCATCTCCATTTGGATATCTAACAGGCCTCTCAAACTGAAACATGCCCCAAGCCAAAGTCTTCATCTTCCCTTCCAAATTTATTCTTCCCAGTCTTCCCCATCTCAATTAATATCAATACCATTTTCCCACTTGCTTAGATTAATAACTATGATGTCACTCTCAACATTTTATCTTATTTCACATTGACACTATCAACAAATTCAAAATATATAAAAAAATCAAACCTCTTGATCACCCACACTGCTAGCTGCCTAGTCTAATCAATCCCCTGCCATCTCCCGCTAGAGTATTACAATAGCCCCCCAACTAATCTCCCTGATTTTGCCCTTGGTCTTCTATAGTTCATTTTCAAGACAGGGGCTAAAGTAATATAAGCACTCTTCTCTATTTATGGTTTTTTGTTGACTGTAGTTTTTACTGAGGCATACAAGACTCACTACTGAAAATCATCTAATGAATGGCTTCTTTTTTTTTTTTTAAAGATTTTATTTATTTATTTGACAGACAGAGATCACAAGTAGGCAGAGAGGCAGGCAGAGAGAGAGGAAGGGAAGCAGGCTCCCTGCTGAGCAGAGAGCCCGATGTGGGACTCGATCCCAGGACCCTGAGATCATGACCTGAGCCGAAGGCAGCGGCTTAACCCACTGAGCCTCCCAGGCGCCCTAATGAATGGCTTCTTATCTCAGAGTAAAAGCCAAATTCATACATGGCCCACATCACCTCACAGCCCCCATCTCCTACTATTCTCTCTTGCTCACTCATTTGTGGCCAACCCAGTTTCCTTGCAGTTCTTCAGGTCTTTACCCAGATGTCATGTCTCAGTGAGGCCTTCTCTGACTACCACGTTTTAAATGGAAGCATCCCAAATCTCAGGCTGTACTCCTTCTCCCCCTTCCCTATTTTATTTTCCTCTACAGTTCTGACCACAATCTAACATACTGTGTATTTTATCTACTTTTTATTGTCTGTCTTTCAGCACTGAATAAAACATGAGCTCAAGGAGGAGAGATTTCAGACCATTTTTCTAGCCTAGGCACAAAGTAGATGTTCAAGAAATCACTGAATAAATGAGGCCTGAAGCAGCATGGTGTTTTGCCAAAATATGACAAAAATATGGCAAGAATCCTAAGTCTCTATAGTTTAGGAGTCATTTCTAAGAATGGTAATGGATTCAAATAAAACCAACTTCACTTTTTATTTGGCAGTAACCAAAACCACAAATGCATAAAATGACAATTTCTGATCAGGTAAATAAACTTGATGGTAAGGAGGGATCAGACCCAGGCACCTGGGTGGCTCAGTGGGTTAAGTGACTGCCTTCAGCTCAGGTCGTGATCCCAGAGTTCTGGGATCTAGTCCCGCATTAGGCTCCAAGCTCCGCAGGCAGTCTACTTCTTCTGACCTTCTACCCGCTCATGCTCTCTCTTACTTGCTCTCTCTCTCATATAAATAAATAAAATCTTAAAAAAAAAAAAAAGGAGGGATCAGACCCAAACTAAAACTCATCATCAGCACCAAATTAAAATTCAACCAACTACCTATTACAAGCAAATTTTGTACCAACTGCCTTAAGTGTTTTATTTATACCAACTTCTTAATAAGGAAGTTATATGTGATAGAACTTCTAAGAGTTTAAAATTTAAGAAAATGAACTTGATAATACTATAAAATAGAGTCCTGGGAAAGAACACAAACCAGTACTCCTATACTGTAGGAGTTCAACAAGAATGTAGTTTATCATATTTTTGAGCAAGGATTTATAAATGAAAAAGAAACTTCTGTTACAAATGGAAAGAAGTTGTTGCTTCTGGGCAAAATTTTAAAATATTCTTTAAAATTGGGTAGAAAGAGGGTGAATGGCAAAACATCCTAGAGATAAGGAAATAAAGATTAGTATATCACCAGGTCCACTTATTAAGAAACAAGCCACTTTGGGAGCTTTTGGAAAACCATTCATTTACAGTAATAATTAGTTGGGAAATTTAAGACTAGTGGATTCAGCTTTTTTTGATTATTATTTGCAAGGAGCACATTATATAATATGTAGTCATCAAAATTGGCTTTAAATTTCTTTCAAAGTAAAATTAAAGAAGTTCTGATTTTAGAGTAAAAAACATAACTGAGTCATACTTTCAGAGCCTGCCTGTCCTCACAGCAGGTAAGATCACAAAAGGCATTTTGCTTGTCTTTAAGATTCAAGAAATTGGAATAGTATAGTGACCTTTCAATTGTTCTGGAGGAAAAAATATAAGGTGTATTAAGTAGATACAGATTTCAGTTTGTAGGCCAAATAATAATAGGGCCTCCAGAAAACAATTAAAGCAATCCTCCTATTTATATGATAAACCTATAGCTTTTGTATGAATTCTTTATGAGTAAATAATTCCTGAGGCACTTAAACAATATAATTTTTTATTAAAAGAAATTAATAGCATCAAAATTATTTAGTAGATCTATATTTAATGTAACTAAAATGTCAAATTCTTAAAATACACATATGAGGATATACACATATACACATATGTATGTGTATATATGTGTATATATCTATATATATATATCACAACTACATTATTGGCCCCCATAATTTTTAATGTTACCTTTACCCAAAGAGACTACATTAATGATTAAGTGGCTATTATGTATCAGATGTACAAATATGTGACTTCAAAACTTGCTTTAAGGTCTGCAAGAAGAGGTTTTGCCAATTCTTTACACTTTAAAACCCACAATTATTAAGATAATATTGATAATAATAATCCCAAAGTAAGACAGAGGATATAATAATGTTGAATGGTCTGAACAACAGCCAAAATGAAAAACTATAAATAGGCAGCTATAAGGGAATCTGTAGAGTATCCCAAAGAATTTCTTGGAGTTCTTAACAAAACAAAGCAAACACTAAACAACAGTTTTAAAGAAAAGAATATAAAAATAGACATCATAAAATAGACATCAGTAAATTTGGAGAACATAAAACCAAGTTACCAAAATTAAATTTTTAAAATTCAAAAATCTGAGAATTGGTATTCCTAAAAAACTAGAAGGTTAGTACTGGGCAATATATTTTAAATGATAAAAAAATAACTGCAATTTGGAACATAATTTTAGAGACCTGTTGTTCCAAGGACATGAAAATAACCATGGTTTCCTAACAACCAGAGAGCTTTTGTATTTCTTGGACTGCATTCATGCTAGATGAAGATTAAAAGGCAGCAGCCAAAATGACTACACTTCAACTTGGATGTTGAAGTACTGATCTGATGGGGTTTTCTCGGCCACAAGTGACCCACAAGCTTAAGATCAAGAGCCAAAGCCCCCAGTGGGATGTTGTGCTCAATTTGGTGGGGCTTGATACCATCTCTGGTTAAATCATCATCAGCCTGACGGGAGGCCAGCCATGAAGGAAGGGAGTCTCCCCAAAATCTGATTTCTTGAGACCACAACCTAGAGCAGGTCCCACAGTCAAATTATTCACATTCCTTGAAAAGAGAGAACAGGCATCAGTTGTGTCCGTCGAAGGGGGACACTGTCCAGGTGTACCCTGGACATTTTTTGAAATCTCTGGGCTGCCTCTGCATCTGAAAAATAAGAAAAATAGCACAATGACAGACAACGGATGAGGAAAAAGACAATCATCTGGCCTAAAAACTTAAGACTTATAAGAAATTAAGAAAGCAGACAAAACAAACAATTAGACAAACAGCCATATCATTTGGAATGTATTATTCTGAAGGCAAGTACAGCAGAGAAAAACACAAATTATTTTAAGCAAAGTAAGAAATGACCATAGCAACAAAAGTTATTTTTGGAGAGAGCCAACTGGGGGGATAAAAAAAACAAAAAAAAACCATTAAAAAAAAAAAATGTTAATATATGTCAACCTGACACAAAGATAAGGTGGAATAAGAATCTAGTCCCATTTGAAGCTGAAATTTGCTGAATAATGAGAGCTAGTGTCATGAACTTGGCTGCTTAACTGCCTTTGTGTAAGAAAACATCTCAGAACTTTGAACTTAGGAAATTCCAACTTGTCTTGCACCAGGTCACGAGCTCCAAAGAGCAGGAACCTATTTCAACAAGCAGCTTTAAAAAAAAAAAAAAAAACAAAATACTTTAATATTTTTCATTTCTTTTAATGATACATTTTAAAATGCAATAGTGCTAAAATCCACCAAAGTAAAATGCACTGAATTAAAAATTAAACTTACTCAGAAAGATGTTCAGAAGTTGGGATACAAACAGAAACTGAAATTAGAAGAAAAGTTTTATATTTAAAAGAGCACATGAAATATGATGAGTGAGAATAACGATTTAGTAAAGAGCTCATATTGTGGCTGACCAAAAATACTAGAATAAATATAAAAAATCCAAAACAATTATATATACATACCTTTCTCTAATACAACTTGACAAGTATGAGTTTCATGTTGACTTAAGTGTGTGGCCATAATATCTAAGCCAGAAACATCAGCTATGAAATCACAATTAAGGCACACTAGAGTAATGCCCCTATAAAAAAAAAAGCAAATAGTATAAAAGAAAATGTTTTTATCTTTTATAAAAATCCATACACAAGTTCAATGATTTTTTCCTATAATTTGGTTTTTATGTCATAACTGTCACTATCATTTTTGTTATAAAACTTGATATAACTGAAATGATTCTCTAGAAAATGGAATAGCCATATTCAAATTTATTTACAGAAAGTATTTTTGTTTTATAAACTTTTACCACTCATGCTAAAAACTAGGTGACAGGAGATCTACAGCCCAGCCCTGGCCTCACTAACAACTTGTGTCATTTCAAAAAGTCACAATCGATCTGTGCCTCTGTTCATCTGTAGAGCAAGGATACAGTGTTAATTCACTCAATATATATTTACTGAGGCTGCCTTTACATATATTGTACTATATATTGCATTGTGGTTATAATGATGACCAAAAAATACAGTCTGTGCTCTAACAGAACGTACAATCTAGTATTTTATTTAGGTAATGAAAAAATTAGAAGAGAAACGTTAATGATGATGATGTAGCTGCCATCAATTGTGTACCATGTGTTAAAGGTATTTCCATATATTTTTAATTACTCTCACTGTTCTCATTTAACACTGAATTAATGAAAGTAGTTAATTTAGTAATTACTAAAGTAGTTAATTCACTACAGAAGTCCAAAGCCTGGTCCTCAGGATACCAGCACGATCAACTGGTCCATTGCTGGGGCCTAAATTCCTTGTTTCTTAACATAACTTCACTGAATGCTATAGTTCCTAAATGAAATCTCTAGTGATTATAAATTTTAAAAAATGTTTGGAAACAATTCCCACATTCAATAATTTGAATTCAGGAATAGTTTTTATACTCATTGGGTCAGACTCTGTAGTACTTGCTATTTGAAATATCAACTGACATATAGGATGTAACAATGGCCTTCAGATTCTAATTTAAATTGTGTTTAAACTTTAGATTTTTTTGTTGAAAGGTATTTAAAAATATTATTAACCCTGCAAAAATATGGAAATGTTTCAGAGAACTTAGAAAACCACTATATGTTGGGCGCCTGGGTGGCTCAGTGGGTTAAGCCACTGCCTTCGGCTCAGGTCATGATCTCAGGGTCCTGGGATCGAGTCCCGCATCGGGCTCTCTGCTCGGCAGGGAGCCTGCTTCCCTCTCTCTCTCTCTGCCTGCCTCTCTGTCTACTTGTGATCTCTCTCTGTCAAATCAATAAATAAAATCTTTAAAAAAAAAAAAAAAAAGAAAGAAAACCACTATATGTTTATTATATTTTCTAGACTAAGTACTTTGGATCTTGTGAGTCAAGCATCTGAAATGCTGTTTAAAAGAAAATCAAATATATTAAATGTATAAATGATGTTAAGCTGATTAAGGAACTTGAATTGTAAATATTATTGTTTAAAAAATTTAGTCTATTTAACTTAAATGAACTTTTATCAAACATAATTAAAAGTCCTCTTGAAAGCAACTATTAAAATGTACTAGACATCTAAATGGAATATTTTTAAGTGAAATCTAAAAGCTTAATTTTAATAACAAATTATATAATCTTCTCTATTAACAAACTGCTCCTGCAGAAATCAAAAGTAGTCTCAATGGTAAGTAGTAGCTAAATTACTATTCCACTAGTCATAGTTACTTGCACCAGGGATGGAGTGCCTAACTCATGCCTTCACTAAACAAGGATTGCAAATTTCTTGATCTGGAAAGATGTGGGAGACTGGGACTAGTATGTTCAAGTGATCAATAGAGAAAGCTGGTCCGCACTAAAAAAGGAAAACGGAACCCAAGTCCAGAGAAAATAATAAAGACAAGATCATCCTGCCTCAGCAGGTCAGACTAGAGAGAAGCCATGTTACTAAATGATCCTATTTCCCTTATTTGTTCTGGTTGCACCTCCTCCTCTTAGGGGTCCATGAGATTCTTTGGAATCCTGCTTATAAGTTATTTTTGCTTAGGTGAAAAAAAAATAGACCATGTAATGTGATCATTGTTACTGTCAACTTATTAACAAAACACAAATATGGTTTTGAAGTTCATCACATGCTTTAAAATTTAAAAGTTTTGGGAATACACAAAATACAAGCGAGTAACATACCTTAGATTGACTTCTCCCCTGAAGCTCTAGTCTAAGTGTGCTGTGTATCTACACTTAGATGCCACATTAGCACAACAAAACTGACCTACGTTAAACTACAATCATGTACTTCCTTCCCAAATCACCTACTCCTAGCTGGTCTTTCTTATGATAGTAAAGCTCAAACTATAGTTATCCGTCTCTTCTTCCTTAAAATAATCAGTATGGCAAGCATTTGATAATATTTATTACTTACATTGTACCAGTCTAAGAATTGTAGATGTATCATCTTATCTAAATATTTTAACAACTCAAAACACCTGGGAGGCTCAGCTGGTTGAGTGTCCAGCTCTTGGTTGTGGCTCAGGTCATGATCTCACAGGTTGTGGGATGGAGCCCTGCATGGGGCTGTGTTCAGCCGGGAGTCTGCTTGGGGGATTTTTTCCCTCTGCCCCTCGCCCCACTCGCATTTTCTCTCTCTCTCCCAAATAAATAGCTAAATCTTAAATAAATAAATATTGTAATGACCAAAAAAGGTAGTTGCTATAATTTATCACCTTTTTATAAAATTAGCTTAGTAAACTACCAAGGATACAGAGCTGATAAAGGTCAGGACTTGGTTTGAAACTGAGCACTTTGATTCTAGACCCTATATTCTTAAAGATGATATAATACTGCCTCATCATTTTAACTTAGGTCCTACTAAATTGTTCATAACAATCTGTTCATAACCACAATAGTTCTAATCTGTAGGATTCATGCATCTATAACTCACCCTACTATTGAAACTTCCTTCACGATCACCTGATTCTATATAAGATATCAAAGGTTCTCTAATGCTCTGCAAATTAAGTCCAAACTACTTAACTTTATTTTCAACACTTTCGCAATCTAGCTCTAAGCTTAAAACTATTCCTCCAGACTTCAATCTTATTACTATTATCTGAACTTTGTGCTCCATCCATTCACTACTAGCCATTCCCTCTGTATGTCTTCTACTTTTTCATTTCTGCACCTTTATTCACGCTATTTCTTTTAACTCAAATGACTCTGTGCATCTTTTATCAGTTTAAATAATGTTCATTCTTTAAAACCAAGTATACCTAACAGCTATGCAGATCATTCCAAGTTATCTCTCTCCCCTTTCGCACTTAGTAAAAGTTGTCCTTGCTTTATTATAGTTTTGCACATTCACCCCTTATCTCCCACCCAATAAACTATACATTCTCTGAAGGTTGGTTTCAAGACTTACTCATCACTCTCATCTTCATAAGACCTGCTATATTGTGTACCTGACAGATGTATAATAAATAACCAAAGAATGAATATTCCATTCCAACAAGAGTAATCACAAAAATTATTGTTCTATAATTTTAAGTATGCTATGTCCATTCATAGAAATTGACCAGTTTTTTATTTTAGACCTATTCCAGTTGAAAGAGAAGTATTCCAGATCTTTAAAATCATATAATTCATTTAAAAAAACAAAATAACTGAGCTTGACAACAGTAAGGTAAAAATCAAACCAAAATCTCATCTTTTGAAAAAACCCTTTTTAGTCTTTTTTTTTTTTAAGATTTTATTTATTTATTTGAGAGAGAGAGAGAGAGAGATCACAAGTAGGCAGAGCAGCAGGCAGAAAGAGAGGGGGAAGCAGGCTCCCCACTGAGCAGAGAGCCCGACATGGGGCTTGATCCCAGGACCCCAAAATCATGACCTGAGCCGAAGGCAGAGGCCCAACCCACTGAGTCACCCAGGCACTCCAACCCCTTTTATTCTTATAAAAATTTTCAGGAAAGGCAACATCTAATATAATCGTAACCCATTTCCTTGAATTCAGTAAATGTCTTAAAATTTATACTAATATTTTTTAATACTAAATCAAAATTTTCTCTCCCTGTGAGTTACAGATCCCTATGAGCTATATCATAGATGGGACCTACAGTTCATATAAGTCATTTTCAACATATACATTAACTTATTCAGTGAATATTTACTGAGTGCCTACCACGTGCCAGGCACTAGTCAATGCCTGGCAGAGACAAAAATCCAAACTACGTGTATATTCTAGTGAGAGGACACAGAAAAATTTAAAAGGTAAAGTACACAGTATGTCAGATGATGAAAGATGATCTGGATAAAAATGTAGAATAAAAAGGAGATAGGAAGTGCTGGGGTGAAGCACAGGGGAGAAGATACAATGTAAAAATCAAGTGGTCAAGGAAAGGGTCACTCTGATCAGAGTAGCAGCCCAATGTAGATAAAGGAAGACAGACAGAAATCTGGGGAACAAAACTAGTCACAGGGACTAATATGTACAAAGATCCTGAAAAATAACATCATCCCTTTCCCACTTTTTCTAGCAACTCAAAGCACGAAGACAAGTACTGGTAATCTTATCTCTATATATTAGCTTGGTATAGCAAAGACACTGACATTTCAAGTAGCAATGGCAACATGAACAATATAGAGAACAACAGAGTCCAAAGAATTTAGAAGAATATTTTAAAAATGGTGCTCAATGGATTCTGAGTTTAGCATGTGGTACAAAGTTAAGTATCAATGTCTTTAGAAATATTCATCAATACATCTTCCTGCACAGTAAACAAGTTGTTCATCTCTCTTTATTTGAAAAAGGAAAAATAAGGATTATTAAACTACCTAATAATTTCAAGGTTTTTTTTAAGATTTTATTTATTTATTTGACAGAGAGAAATCACAAGTAGGCAGAGAAGCAGGCAGAGAAAGAAAGGGAAGCAGGCTCCCTGCTGAGCAGAGAGCCCAATGCAGGACTCGATCCCAGGACCGTGAGATCATGACCTGAGCCAAAGGCAGAGGCTTAACCCAGGTGCCCAAGCATTTCAGTGGTTTGAGAAATGTACCTCAAAAGTAAAAAAAAAAGTATTAGTCATTTTACTAGGTATCTTAGGTATCTTTTTAATATTCAAATATTGTTGGAGAGCCTTATTTTTGTTCTCACTACACAATATAAATGCACAAAGCTATCTTGACACCACTTGTCGCCAGTGAAATTTAGCAAGAGAAAATAGGTTAATCATACCTCTAGTCTAAGGATATAATGGATAGAACTTTGTAACATCCAGTAGCAATCATTTAGATTTCCAAATTGGGCTTCCCAACATCAAGTTTTTAAAAAATTAGAACAAACCACAGAAAGATAACACTTCACACCCATCAGGATGGCTGTAATCAAAAACAGATAGGGGTGCTTGGGTGGTTCAGTCAGTTAAGCATCTGCCTCTGGCTCAGGTCATGAACCAAAGGTCCTGGGATTGTGTCCCAAATTGGGATCCCTGCTCAGCAGGGAGTCTTGCTTCTCTCTCTCTCTCTCTCTCTCTCTCTCTGCACCTAACCCCACTCTTGCTATCTCTCTCTCTCAAATAAATAAATAAAATCTTAAAAAACAAACAAAACAAAACAGATAATAACTAGTGTTGGCAAAGATGTGAAGAAACTGGAACCCTCGCACACTGCTTGTAGGAATGTAGTGGAGGTACTTTATAAAACAGTTTGGCAGGTCCTCAAAGGCTCAACATAGAGTTAGTTACCATATAACCCAGAAATCCTAATCTTACATATATACACAAGAAAAATGAAAAGACAATTCCAGACAAAAACCTGCATACAAATGCTTATAGCAGCAATATTTATAATGGCTTCAAAGTTAAAATAACCTTAACAGATAAACTATGGTAGATCTACACAATGGGATATTATTCAGCAATAAAAAATGGAAGTACTGACATGTTACTACATGCATGAACCTTGAAAATATGCTAAGTGAAAGAAGCTAGTCACAAAGGATCATATATTGTATCATTCCATCTATATGAAATGTCCACAATACATAAATCCATACAAACAAAAATTAGTGGTTGCTTAGGGATGGGAGGAGTTGGAAGGAAATGGGGATGATCGTTAATTGAGTACAAGAGTTTCTTTTTGGAGTGATGACAATGTACTAAATTAACTGTGGTGATGGCTGGACAGTTCTGTAAATATACTAAAAACTATTCATTGTACAATTTAAAGCATGAATTAAATGGGATATGAACTATATCTCAATAAAGATGTCATATATATACAATTTAAGTTATATAGTTTTTCAATAGAAAGAATTTAAGACCAGCTAATTACCTGAGATCTTCTGAATGCTTCTTAAAAATACAAAACCTTTTACTTGGACGGTTACTATGAAAGCTGGAGAGACAAAACAGATTTTATTAATTTTGTTATACAGTAAGTCCTACTAATTTATAGCTTTATTACAAAGTTTATATTTAAAGTTTCTAGTTTTATGTAAAAGATCATATATAAACAAAATAATGCTTGCCATCCCTGTTTAACTCAAGTTTTATCTTAAATTCCATTTTATCCTTTTATTTTCTAATGACACACATTTCTCTAAGTATATTCTTATAAGAGCAGTACCTCACCATTATATAAAAAAGGAAATACTTAAAATTTTTCTTTAAAAAGCAAAATAACTCAAACTAATTTTTTTCATCTGTTAAGGAAGAGTTGAATACACTTTCAAACTTCTACAAATAACATGAATCTTTACCAATCATCATTTTTTTTTTTAAATCATTTCCGATCTTAACATGCCTATGTCAAGGTAGGGGGAATAAAATCCAAAAGATCTTTGAAGCAAATAGTACTTCAGCTAACTGCTACTGTTTACCATTTGTAAAACTGAACATTTAGAGAGTTCTTTCCAATTACTAGTAGAAGTTCTGTAAAAAACAAACAAAAGCAGAACTCTTGAGCTAAAATAATGCTTCCCCTAAATACAAAACAGAGAACCTCTAACTAAACTTTGTACCCAATGATAATAGCTTTCATATACCTTTTTAAATCTGTTAAAGAAAGCTTTCCTGTATTAGAAACCCAGGATTAGCTTTATTTAGCACAGTATTACTCAAAGTGGAGTCACAGACTAGTAACATCAGCCTTACTTAGGAGCTTATTTAGAAATGCAAAGTCTTATGCCCTCTACAAACCTAACTGAATTAATCCCTGGTAGTGGGGCCCACCAGAACATGTTTTAACAAGTTTCTCCAGTAATTCTTAGGGCAAGCTAAAGATTGAGAAGCAGCAGCCCTAGTTTGCACTGATAGATTCAAAGTAGCCAACACACCAAATCAATGGTCACTCTCAGATACAAGGTAACCATCATCAACACAGCACGTATGTATGTATGAGAAAATAAATACTGTGACTAGCTATAATCCCCAGAAAGTGTCCTCAGAAGACTTCTAACAGTCATTTCTACAATTTGGGGATAAATACTATTAAGGAATTTACAAATATAAGACAACATCACAAAAATAATAATTGGGTTTTTTTAAGAAGAGAACCTCAGGAGTTAGGAAACACTGAAATTACATGCAAAAATTTGTGCCCATAACTGTTTCTCCAGAAGAATAAATCCAAGATTTTATCTGATACCCAAAGAATGTGAACCAAAAGAAGTTATTTTTTAAATGAGATTTTAAAAGTTACTTTTAAAAGCTATTTTTTCTTTTTCTTTAGACAGACTATTTTGGTTGTTTTGGTAAGAGGAGAGGAAAAAAAATTACATTTTAGGGTCTTTGATGGCTTCCATTCTGCCTACAACTGGTAACTTATTAAAATGCTGGCATTTGGGGGAGCCTGGGTAGCTCAGTTGGTTAAGCGATTGCCTTCAGCTCAGGTTCATGATCATGGAGTCCTGGGATCGAGTCCCCCATCAGGCTCACTACTCGGCAGGGAGTCTGCTTCTCCCTCTGACCCTCCCCCTTCTCATGCTCTCTCTCTCTCTCAAATAAATAAATAAAATCTTTAAAAAAAAATAAAATGTTGGTATTTTAAAATTCTGTTCTCCGAACCCAGTTTATAAAAAAAATTATAGTACCCCTTTACTTGTATTTGCTATACAAATTCCATCCTTTTATTATTATTCTTATAGCAAGGAAAAAGTGGTTCTATAGCTCACAAATAAGAAGGAAAAAAATTCTACTTCCTATTAGATCTGCATAAAATTAATAACAATATAGATATAAATTTTTAAAAGAAAAAAGGTTATGATTTTAAAAACAATACAGTAAAAGCATGTTAAAATTTAGGTTCTAAAAATTCACCATCTGGTTATATGACTGTATATAATTATCAAAACTCATTTAGCTATTCTCTAAACATGGGTTAATTTCATTGTGTATAAATTATACCTTAGTAAGACCAGAAGGAAAAAATCCCTTTGACCATATTTTAATTCAGTACAATTAACAACTTTGTTTCTAATGAAACAAACATCAACAATATTGATGGTATGCCTCCTGTTTAAGACATTATACCAGAGATTGAAGATACAAAAAAGAAAGAGGGCAAGCTGTCAAGGTCCAGGGGTGAGTGGGGGAAGAGAGAAAAGTCCAACAGCAGCTGGCACAGAATAAATACCTAATAAATGCTTTTAAAATGAATGAATACATATTCATAAATAATCATAAGATAAATGTTAACAGTGACACATACAAAGTTTTGTGGCTGCATGAAGGAAAACTGCAGGTAAATGGACTAGAAGCCAACTAGTAATTAGGAGTTCATTTCAGTTAAGATGGTCACTCTATGCTATGAGCTGTGTTAAGACTGATGATTCAAAGACCTGTACCCCCGAAGCAAATAATACATTATATGCTAATTAAAAAAAAAAGAAGAAGAAGAAGAAGGTCACTCTACTACCTTACTCCAGGCAAAGCAAAGCAAAGAGCAAGATACAGAGGGATTTTCAAGAAAATAAGCACTAAAGGGGCTGGAAAAGTGGTCAAAAATTAAATATTGTAAGGTCTTATACTCTCCAGAATATGTGAACTTCATGACTATTAATGTTAGGAAGGCAAAGGATTTTAGGCCAAAAATGACCTGACCAGACATGCCTACTATAGTATCAGAAGAAAGGAAGAACTGGGGGAGTGGGGGGGTAGGGACTGCAGGTAGGATGTCAGTTATGATGCTATCACAATAATCCAACAGTTCTTCTAATGACTATTCCTTAATGCAAATAAATCTATACAAAATATATCATGAACTCAAGCGTATCTTCTAAAAATCAATTCAGTGCTCTGTCTTATCCATTGTATAGGAACAAACTGTTATACCAGCTTTCTTTTTCCTTGGAAAAATTTTAAAACACCCTTCAAAGCCTTTGTGAAATGTCATTTATAGACTACCTCCCCTTATTTCCTGTTTAAAGAACTCATTCTTACTTTCTCTGTGCTCTCATAGTCATTTGTTTACTATCTTAAGCTAGGTAAATATCATCTCTCCTACTAAATTGTGAAAATTAGAAGCAAGTACTTTATCCACAATACATAATAATGACAACCTAGAAATGATAACAGCTATAATTACTCGAGTATCTCCTAAGTAAAAATCATTTTGTTAAGCACTTTAAGTACATTTTGTAATTATCACAATGACTTTCTTTTTGAGAAAAGGAAACTGGGAGTCAGGTTAAGTAACTTGCCCAAAGTCACAGAGTAATAAATAGGTGGTGAAGCTTGGAATCAAATCCAGATTTGTCTGATTCTTCACCACCAGCTTGCTATACTTCCTACTTAGCAAACAGTAAATGCTGTTAGAAAAAGAGATATTAAATACTTATGTCTGTTAAATTAATTCTATTACATGTAGGAAAAGCCTTTCTTATACATCGTATTGAGGAATAACAACAATATTATATGGTAATTTGTTTCCATTTTTTCCAGGTGACTTCTATTGCCACCTGAAGGCTGTAAGCAAATAAGATGCAGTAATTTAAACAACCAAATCCAGATAATACTACTTTAAAAAAAATCACTTAAAATTACATGTTTAATAATGCTCTTCTTCAAGTCTTATTCCAAAAACGTCCCAATGCATCAAGATTTTTTAATACCCTCTTTCAAGATTTTATTTAGAGCCCTTTAAAATTACAAATAATGACTTGCTATTTGTAATTTGCTAGGTGACATGGAAAATACAAATAGCCCCTTCTTCTCAAGGAAATAATACAGACACAAACAAATATAATAAAAGGCAAAATAAGTGAATCATACACAGCTCAAAGTGAAAAATAATCTTTGTGAGTGGCTGTGGTGATCAGACACTCCAAAAAAGTGGGGAGCCTGCTTCCTCCTCTCTCTGCCTGCCTCTCTGCCTACTTGTGATCTCTGTCAAATAAATAAATGAAATCTTTTTAAAAAATGAGTTATGCAATAAACTTTATTCTGGGGAAGAGTAGTCAGTTTATGGGGATGGGGCCAAAAAAAAAAAAAAAAAAAAAAAAAAAGACCAGAGGGAAAGAGACCAACTGAGAGTACAGAGATGGTACAGGATAGAGATTAAAGGTACTCATCCTTAAGAGAAAATGAAGCTCCTATACATACAGAACTCAACCTATAATATGAATCCATACTGGGCAGAGATAATCGTGGCCATTCAATGGACAATACCTAAGACAGTGAAGGAGACAAGTGTACCAGGCAGATAAAAAGGAAAAGAGACCTACCAAACCCTAAGAATGGCAATGGAAGCTTTCAGTTCCTAAGAGGCTAACAATGAGTAAGAGCTCAGTGTGTGAAGTCAACGAAGATCAGGGTTGTGGCTCACTGGGAATTGGAAAAAGGATATGGAGGGAGGTGGGCTAATTGGCAATGTTCTGGAATAGAATGGATTTGAAGGTTCTGTAGGACAGGTGGGAAGCCTATGATAAATGGGAGAGGGAAAGGTGAAATGACCCTTGCTTTAATAAAACAGAAAACATTTTCCAATTTGACCTCCTACAAATTAAGGGCAGAATTAAAGCCTCATGCAGGCAACCATGTATTTGTCACAGAATGAAGAAACATTCCACACAGCAGTATATTGGGGGAAAGGATGCCTGGGGCCTGGTTTAAAGGAATGAAATATAGGTGTAGACCACTGCAATAGTAGTGAAGGAGAGTAGCAGACGGCACAAAGGGGAGTCTCAGAAAACCATAATGCACAGTGACTGATCAAGAGAACTTCATGGGCTTAAGAAACTTGGGAGAGTAAACTATTTCCAGCAGGTGTTCCACATTCACAGAAATGATGCCCTGAAAGAGTATCTGGGTGGTCATTGTGTGAATTCTGGACAGATGATAATGTTTGGCTCATCTGTGTTCTTTTTAGAATCTAGTGAGTCAAAAGTAAAAATACATATAAAGTAATTAGAAATATAGAGTTGGACCTCATGAAGACTAAGGATTAAAATTGGAAGACTTAAAGTTGAAAGGTAAAAGTGACAGTAGTTGAGTTACCAAAAAAAAAAAAAAAAAAAGGAAATGTAAAGAAGCAAGATGAGTTAAAGGAAGAAAAGGCAAAGAAACAAGAGTAGCCAAAAAGGAAGAAAAAAGATAGTGGTAACAGTTTAATAGAAGCTAAAGAGGAGACTTTCACAAGTGAGTGAGGACAACTTCAAATACTCTAAAGAAGTCATGGGAGTAGTAAGAGCAAAAAAAAAGTGAATAAACATGGTGATAAATAATCTTTAAAGGAGCACTGTTAATGGGTAGATGGGGATGATATTCAAAAGGTAGAGAGAAATGAATCACAAATAAGCTAGTAAACACTTTTTTTTTTTTTTTTAAGTAGGCTCCATGCCTAGAGTAGAGCCCAACACAGCGCTAAACTCAGGCTGAGGTCCTGAGACTGTGTCCTAAGCTGACATTAAGAATCAGACACTTGACCAAGCTAGCCACCCAGGCGCCCCATTACAAATACTCATGGTAAAAGGAAGACAAAAAATAAGGATAGTAGACAGTAGGGATAAATTTCCCTTGTCTTAAAAAAATTACCTGAAAATGTTTGTAAGTAGAAGGAATCTGGGAGAGAGAAGAATTGAAGTTGCAAGTTAAATGAATAAGATTGTATAAGAACTAGAGGAGACCACGGACAGGGTTAGCTTTGGAGAAGTGGAACATATTTGATTTCTGAGATCAATGTCTAGAATAAAAGTAACAAGAAAAACATTTGACATTTTAAAGATTATTTAAAAGGATGACTTCCAACTGAGTACTTCCTAGGAGGCCAGGTTAACAGCTAAGAGACTACAATAAAATCTCCAGAGAACTGGAGAGAAGTTTAAATAAACACTGTAGATAAAATACTACATCAAAAACGAATGATGTACTTTATGTTGGCTAACTGACTATAATAAAAATTTTGAAAACCCTACAAAAGAAGCATTAAAAATTAAAAAATAAATAAAGAAGTATTTTAAAATAAAAAGATAAGACTAGTCAAAGTTAAAAACCACAAAGTCAGAGGTGATTGAATCAAACACCGGTTGAGTAGTCTAGAACTGAGCATAAACTTCAGCAGAGGAAGATGTTCCAGTCTCATGTTGGGTTTTATGCCAAGTGAGCATGACTAAAATTGTAAAGGGTTCTAGAACAAAAACAAAGCAGCAACCAAAACAGATGACTCTGAGAGTGAGGTTGACTATAAAGTGAAATAGGTGCTACTGGTCTGGAAAAAGGAGTCAAAGTCCTAAAAACGCAAAAGGGAGTTACCCATACAAGGTAATGGGAATTGAAAAGAAATGAAAGTATGTATGATGAGATTAAAAGTGGTATTGTGGTATAAGAAAGGGGGTATAATGATGGGTGTTAAGGAGGGCATGTATTGCATGGAGCACTGGGTGTTACACAGAAACAATGTATCATGGAACAGTACATCAAAAACTAATGATGGACTGTACACAATAAAAAAATTTTTTAAAAGGGGGGGCTACAATAACTTAACGGTTGATGTGAAGCACTGGCACTGAAGAAGTACAAGTACCTGAGGTCAGGCTAATAAGGGGGAAATATCAAATGAGAGAGGTGATAAGCCATCAAGAAAGGTGGGCAAATCCTTGAAAACCATAGCTGATAAGCGACCAAAAAGTAACATAGAGGTCATTTTATGATCTGTAAGAAAATAACTTTTATACTTCAATTTCTAACTTAAAAAAAAAAAAAAAAAAGGAACCACCTCACTTTGCATAACAACGTAACTGCTCTATATCTAAACAATTTTTGGCTATTTTTAAGAAAATAAAAATCCATCCTAAGGGATGCCTCTATTAATGAGATAAAAATGAAAGCAATGTGGGCTGTGAAGGATTTCTCTACATAAAGCAAATATTAAGTACTCAAATAACCTAAGTTGAATGAATTTAAAAAAAGAATTCCAACAGTGGCCTAATGACTGGAATAGTCTCTCATTCCACTGAAGGATAGATGGTTTGATGGGTAGACGGACAGAGACAATGGCTTACAGAAAGAGAAAAAAACAGACCTAATAAAGTTCCTAACATCACCAGAAACCCTAGAGTCTCTCAAAGTAACTGCTTTGAAAAGAATAATATTCATGAGATTATATGGATTTGTTTAGTAAATATATTTAAAACACTTGATTTTCTATACTTGAAAATGACCATTTAAAAAATTCTATAGAAAAAAAATACCCATAGAGAAACCATTTCCCTAACAAACCTATCCTAATTTCTTAGTCTAACTATTCTTGCAATTTTAGTCCAAATAATTTTATGAGTTATGATGCCGGAAAAATAGTACCAGGCATTATTCTAAAAAGTTCACTATAACTAGACACTTAGTTCCTTAAAGAGAAAAACTGGCTTCTAAAAGGATAACTGTTTTGTTTTGTTTTGTTTTTTTAAGATTTTATTTATTTGAGAGAGAATGAGTGAGACAGAGTATGAAAGAGAAGGTCAGAGGGAGAAGCAGACTCCCCAAGGAGCAGGGAGCCCGATGCGGGACTCGATCCTGGAAGTCTGGGATCATAACCTGAGCCGAAGGCAGTGGCTCAACCAACTGAGCCACCCAGGAGCCCTAAAAGGATAACTGTTTTAAAACAAACTTTCTGAACTACAATTTTAATTGGTAATTACAGATGTTTAACTCATCTTACCTCATCATATGATTTACATAGGCTTTGCTACAGCTAGTGTTGTATCTGCAAAAACTACAATGGACATACGTAGGAAAGTGATTTGCAAAATCTTTTATTTCGGAACAACACTCAATGCACTTGTGAACTCCCCGACGATACCTTATGGAGATATAAAGAAAATTATAAAAATATATTTTAAGACAAAAATAATAAGGAAGGGCCTTATTAATATTGTATTAAGGACAAGATGTTTAAATGAACATGCTTAAACAGTCATAATTTGAAAATCTGTTATGGAACAACAGCTAGAGTAAGTGTAAACAATCTAACGTATGTCAGTGTTTTCCACTGGCATAAAAGGAATTAAATTAAGCAATACAAACATCACAAGACCTAAGCACAACACATAATAATATCAGTATAATAAATGAATATTATAAAAAAAAATTCCAGTACTGTCCAATAATTGTAAGAAAATACCTTTTTATTATGTGCTTGGCCTTTATGTCATAGTGATAGCATATAAATGTACAAGAGAGTTGTGTAATAGGGTAAATTTATATTAAATAAAGTTTTTATACTTAAGATTAAATTAGTGTTATATATGAGGAATAAAAGATTACCTTAAGTTCCTCAATGCTGTATTGACTTTACTTTTTTTATTGCTACTAGCCAATGTGCTTTGTTTCTTTTGCATATTAGAGATTTTTGATTTATATTTAGATTTACTTCCATTAGGCTTACTTGCATTAGGTTTACTTGTATTGGATTTAGTTGGATTAGGTTTGCTTGTGTTAGATTTTGTGGGATTTTTAGCAGTTATATTTTTAGTCCTTGGAGGTGAGAGCTGAAGGGTAGAAGTGCTTGCACTAATGGAAGGTGTAGTTGAAGATCCTGACTGAAGCGGTCCAACTGAAGCTCGAATAGTAACCTACAAAAATGGAGACAATGTTTGCTTTAGAAAATTAATCATGGCATTAGTATTGAAATATCACTGTATAACAAAAAGTTAAACATCAAGTATTTGGAAAGGGCAAATATAAACTATAACTGGATAAGTCTTTCATTTATTCTAAAATGTTCATCCCAATTAAATGAAATTAAACTTGGTATTTATTCACTTGTAATATTACATTTTTTGTATTGATATCAGTCATGTTAACAGTTATTAATATATAATTAGGAGTTAATGCAAATTATATGACTATTAAAACAACACATTCCATAGCTATTTTTACGCTCTGATATAACTCAAATAATTCAGAGATCAAAATTTAAATCTCAGAGCCCAAAAAATAATTCTAGAAAGGCCTGCATTACCCCTCAAAAACTATAAAACAAAAAGATCTAGAGTAAACATGACCTCCTCTTTCCAGGGGCTCATTAGGCAGGATTTATCTATACATAGGTTATGGGAGAGGTTATATCAATCAATTCATTATACTGATGGAGAGTTTAATAATATTTAGAATTTCCTTAAAGAGAACTAATATAAAGTTTATCATTTAGTATCCAGAAATTGTATTTTTTGGTTGGCAATAAAAAACAATTGCCTACCAACATTCTCATTGATCATTAAACTATACCTCTCCCATGTATTTGTCCTATGGAATACATGTGTTTTGGTATCACTCAAAAGCACTGGACTAGGAATCAAAAGAATTGAGTTTAAATCTCATACCATGCCTTCCTAGCCATGTGACCTTGAATAAGTAACTTTTCTTCTTTATCTATAATATGGGGCAATAACTGTCTTGCCTTCCTCACTGGGTTGCTGTATGGATTAAATAATAGAATGTATGAAAAAGCATACCAAAAGCCTTATTCTAAGGTGCTATAAAAACATTTAGTATCATTATTAATATTATTACTACTATTATTAATAAGGGAAAATATGAGAGAGGACTGCACTGCTTACATTAGTGTTCTGCATGTCTAGTCCCAGCATGGAATGAATGGACTGCAGGGAAGGATGCTGGATAGCTTCTCTTGCTCTAGGTCTTCAGAGCATGGCTTTATATTGTTTTAGTTAATTCAAATAACAGACATACCCACATTCAAAGGTAAGTACCCAAAGCCAAATATAAATGTTTTGGGGATTATTTCACTTTGGATTATCCATGCCTCTGTTTCCCTCCACTGGAGCAAATATTCAAGAGCTGACTGTATATAAAGAAGTCAGAGAAAACAGAGGTATATAAGGCAAAAAGGGAAAAGTAAATTACAATCATCAGTATGCAGTCAGACATGTTGTTTGCTCACTTAAAAAACATAATGCTATCCAGCAGCAGAACTTGCTTCTCTTAGAGTAGACTCAGTAATAACTGCAATAAATATTTTAGAACCTATGGCACTCAAGGCACTATACCAGATGCTGAGGACACAAAGATAAAATATGAGTCCCGATCTCAAGCATCTTATAGTTTAGCAGATAAAACCAACATATACACTGCCAACTGGAATAGCTCAAACACAGCCTATATAATATTGACAAAACCCACTGACCCAGGGAATAGTTAATCTAGTTGCACTTCTTATAAAGGAGTATCACTTTAGCACAGCACACACCACTGACCATAAAACAATGGTCAGAAGGTTATTTTTTCTAGATATAGGAATGACAAAACCTAAAATTAAAGGTTTACTAAAAATCAGGCATCATTTTTTAAAGTGTTGTATTCAATAAATAAAAGAAGGCAGGAGTTAATTTCTATTATCACACAAAATGTTAAAATACAACACATTTAAACTCACTTTTGTTCCAGGAGGCAACCCTTCCAGTTGTTTAGGTTTTATAAATGTTCTATGATGTTGAGTCTTATGATCCATTTTCTCTTTGCATGTCAAAAACTGCAGTCTGCATTTTGTACAACGATGTATTCCTTTTTTCTGTTTAAAACAGAAAAAGGGAGGAAAAATAATTTCTACAACCACAAATATTGTGTCCTTAAACTGCTCTGATTTCATTTTAATGATACCTAAATAATTTTAAAACTAGTACTTTATATCACACATATAAATAACAGCAAAATATTATTTCATTTTTTACATACTCTGCATTAGTATTTGGGTTTCAAAAATGTCTATTCCTATACGGAAACTGAACATAAAAGTTGTATCTGTAGGTTCTTTTTTTTTTAAATTTTATTTTATTTTTTCAGTGTTCCAAGATTCATTTTATCTGTAGGTTCTAATGAAAGTTCTCTCAACAGTGGTGTGAAACCTCATCTAATTGTCACTTTGAAATGTTTAGACACATGATATGGTTAAAAAGAGCTATACGACATTTTTATCCTGGAAAAAAGTAAATTCTTTTTAATTTTTGCTATTTCCAGTTGGTTGACAACCTGGTAAAATAAATTCAAATATTTAACCAGACATTTCAAAAAAGGTTGTTAGAGAAATGGTTGTATAAAGCAGTGCTGTCTAATGTAACTTTCTGCAATGATGAAAATGTTCTACAGCTACACTGTCCAATATGGTAGCCTCTAGCCACATAGGTTATTGAGCACCTGAAATGTGCTAAGTGCAACACAGGAACGGATTTTTTTATTTTATTTGACTTTAAGTAATTTTAACTTCACTAGCCACATGAACATTGAACAGTGTTGATATGAAGACATAAATCAAACAACTACTGCTAATCTATTTACTGATTAAGATCCCTTGTGTGAGTCCCTCTTTAAACTCAATCCTGCTATTATTCTATAGCTGGGAAACAAGATTCAAGAAAAATCTAAATCATTCCCCAATAACTAGTCACTGGCACTGCCGACTCCTGACCCAGTTTTCTTTCTACTATATGATAGCATCTACAATCTTATTCATACGCGCTCATTAAGAAATGATATATGTATGTACATATATATATATACACATACTTAAACAATACATAAATACAAAAGAATGTTTTCTCAAAAGTTACATTCTGCCAAATACATCACTACTTCCATTTAAATACACTCAATCATTTATAAAATTCGAACAAGGTAATATACTGAGAAGTACCTGGCACAGTTACTAGCATATAGCAGGCATTTCATAAATCAAAGCTCTTTACAAAATTCAAAGCAATGTATAAATATAATGGGTTTATATTACTATTCTAGTTGCATCTTAAGACTATTTTAGAAGTGTGGTGCATTGGATTGTATCATAGATACAGGCAATTTTTAAAAATTCACTTATATGTGCTGAGGGAATAGGCAGAAAAAGAGAAAACTCGGCTAAGAAACAGATACTAAGGCACAGGACAGAAAGAAAGTTCTCCAGAATCCAATTCCCAGAAAGCTTTTCTCTATCTATAATCACTCCCCAGGTTACCTCATCCAGTTTCATGGCTTTAAATACGATCTATCCATCTGTCTACTTGACATCACTACCTAAGCACGAATATCAACAGGTACAAAATTGAATTCTGGATTTTCTCCCTATCTCCCTGTCCCCCCAAATCTGTTTTCTCAGTTTTCCTCCTATGACAGTATATGAAAATTCCATCCTTGCAGCTGCTTCAGACAAACATTTGGTAGCTCACCCCATATCCAACCTATTAATAAAACCTGTCAGCTCTACCTTTGGGAACTTTCATAATCTTTCTACTCCTCATTACCTACTACTGCTGCCATACTGGTCCAAGCCACTCACTTGGACTCCTATATTCTTCCTGTCATGTTTTTTCCTCCATGTGGTCTATTCTCCCCATAGGTGCCAATGATCTTAAAACAAGGCAGATTGTTCAGACACTTAAATGCTCTGATAGTTTTCTAAAGCCCTGTTCCTGGTTTACAAGGCTCTGCATAATCTGGCCTATACTTTATCACTACAAGCTTATCTCCTACTAGTTTTCCTCTTATTAGTTTACTCTGCTCTAGCCACAACTGGTCTCTTCGCTGTTCTTTGAGTGCCCCATGTATATATTTACTTCAATGCCTACAGAATATTTCTCTTCCTAGATTTCCACATGGCTTATTCCTTATTTCCTTCAGAGAGGCTCCTGTTTTATCACACCACATACATAAACAAGCAACCGTTTCTCCACTCCCAACACCTCCCTGGTACTTTCTACCCTCCACATTTTCCTTCCACAGTACTATTACCAGCTAGCAAGCATATACATTCAAACATAAGTCCACATATATTTATCTTCCTCTACTATAATTCAAATTCCAGAAGGCACAAACTTTGTTTTATTTACTGCTAATATAATAGCCAAAACAGCCCCTGGCACACAGTAAGGCACACAATAAATATTTGTTAAATAACTGGACTGTGAGGCAGAAAGCAAGAGACTGATAAAGTACAAATGAGAAGCAGGTACAATTTAACTAGTTCAAAACGTCTGCCATTCCATTCAATGAACATTTGTCCAGTCACGAGATAGACTAATTAATCCTCTATTCTCTTAGTTGGACCTAAGTCTTACACATGTCTCTTGTGTATGAATGCATTTCAAAGCAATAAAAGTAATAAACAGTACATTTTAAAATAACATCATGTTCAGTCAATGAAACAGTGATCTGTTCCAAGGCTAGGGACTAATGATCTGTTTTGTACTTTTCTGATACATATACCACACTGTCTGGGAGACTCGAGGGATTTAAGAGTTAATTCTGACTATATGTAATTTTTGCCCTTAGACCTAATGTCAATGTGAAATCTGGGTCTGTGATAAAGCAGTAAAAGCCTGGGCTCTGAAGTCAAATTTTAATTCTGCTTTTTATTAGGTAGTAGGACACTGAGCAGGCTGCTTTCTCTAAAACTCTGACTCACCTAAAAGTTAGAAATAATAGTACACATATGGTGATTGTGAAGATGATAATGCTTGTAAAGCACCTGCTGCTGCCATAAGGTAAGTAACTTCATATGTTAACTGCTTAACATTCTTACTAAAGATCTAATGAACATATCTTACACATCTGAAATCACTTTTATTCTTTCTTAAAAGTCATACAAGGATTGTTAACTCTAAAATCACCTGAGACTTAATACAGCTTTTTTTTTTAAGATTATTTATTTATTCATATGACAGACAGAGATCACAGGTAGGCAGAGAGGCAGGCAGAGAGGCAGGCAGAGAGAGAGGAGGAAGCAGGCTCCCCGCCGAGCAGAGAGCCCGACGTAGCGCTCGATTCCAGGACCCTGGGATCATGACCCGAGCTGAAGGCAGAGGCTTTAACCCACTGAGCCCTTAATACAGCTTCTTAAAAGAAAGTTACAAAGTTTTTGAAGACAATAAAATGAGCCATAGAACCAACAATTCTTATTGTCTAATATCGCACTAATGATGTAATCTCAACCACAAGTTTATAGTCCTACTCAGCTATGATGTTCCAGTCTTCAAAAATAATTATGCAAATTGTAAGTATCTTGAAGGATGCTGATGATCCTTATTAATAGATTCCCCTCCCTTTACTCTAACTGCTTACCTTCCTAAATATTCCATATAAAAAAAAAGAAAAACTGGCAACAATGGCAAGACAAGACATAAAATTCAGTGTATAAAAACCTTATAAATCACATAGCCCACATAGTGGGTCCACACATCTCTCTCATAATTATCATTCTTCCCATTTCTACATCTCACTCTGGAGCTTAGGAAAGCATGTGGGGGAAATTATGATAAAAGATCCATAATGAAACAGCACTACCATTTCATATCTCATTCTCGCATTCAAATTTAAGCCCAAAGATGAAATAAAGAGTACCAAGAATAGGGTTTCCAGAACTCTATTCCTCAAAAAATGTTAATACATATTATGCAAATAAAGGGCTCAGGGAACTAATAAGCACTATACCTGTTGCTTGGAGATTTACAATATTCATTAGCTTAATATTAAAAGCTCTGAGAAGTCCTGTTTTAAAAAACAGACAAGCAAAACTGTTTGATATTGTAAGTATTTACCAAATTTCTTTCTTTTCTAGTAACCATTTGGGGGGAAACATCTATTAACACCTGATGGAACACTGTTGGGGAAACCTAGAATAGAAAGATTTTGCCAGAACTTCTCAAAGATGAGTATCATCCCAACATCTCATCACAACATAGGAGATACTAAATTCACTTGGATAAAGAGGATAAAATTGTATTAAAAAATTCACTTGGATAATTATATTTTATAAATGTATATATACATATACATTTTACACACCCACAATGGGATATTAGTTATAAAAAAGAATGAAATCCTGCCATTTGTAATGACACAGAGAGAACTATAGAGTATTATGCTAACTGAAATAAGTCAGAGAAAGACAATTACTATATGATTCACTCATATGTAGAATTTAAGAAACAAAACAAGCAAACATAGAGGGGGTGGGGGGAAAGAGAGGCAAACCAAGAATCAGACCCCTAACTGTAGAGAACAAACTGATGGTTACAGGAGGGGAGGTGCCCAGGAGGATGGGTTAGATAGCAATGGGGATAAAGGAGAGCACTTGTAATGAACACTGGGTATTTTATATAAGTGTTGAGTCACAAAATTCTACACTGAAAACTAATATTACACTTTATGTTAACTAACTGGAATTTAAATAAAAATGTAAAAAAAATTTCACTTGGAAATTCTACTTTTATGATCTTTCCAAGTTAAAAACCACAACCTGATTTCATGATAATCAAATGATTAGAACTGAAAGCAAAGTGAGCACCAATCAGAATGCCAATTTCATCAATAATAAAAAAATGCAATGAGCTGATTAGGGAGGAGGCAAAACTTGATTACATGATCAGATTCAGTAAATCCAGTGACTTCTGATTTTGGCAAAGACAATGTTGTTGAGGGGTGCCTGGGTGGCTCAGTTGGTTAAGCAGCTGCCTTCGGCTTAGGTCATGACCCCAGGTTCCTGGGATTGAACCCCACATGGGGCTCCCTGCTCATCAGAGAGCCTGCTTCTCCCTCTCCCTCTGCCTGCCACTCTGCCTACTTGTGCTCTTTCTCTCTCGCTCTGAAAAAATAAATAAAATCTTTAAAAAACAAAACAAAACACTGTTGTTGCTCTTTCAAGCACACTTAAGAATAGGATCAGTGGTACATAAAAGTTTTCAGCCCAAACAAAGGATGGTTTAATTGTTCCTGGAAAAGAACAGTAAACATAACATCAGAATTCAAGAGAAGGGTGTTAAGTGCTAATACTGGTGCAGTATAATAATATAATGTAAGCGCAAAAATTTATATAGCAAAACTAGCAGAATTCATCCACAAGACAGGTGATGACCTAAATACAGTTCTTTGGCAGAGTTCATATACCAAGCAGTAAGTGTCATTACTGTTTCCTTTATTACTGGTAGCTATAAAAGACCACGTCTGGTCAAAGATAACAACATTTATTCTCATCATAAAGGAGATAATAAATGGAAATTAGGTTGGAAGGAAAATAAGATTATGAGTCCTCAATCTTTTCTTATTAGTTCAAGCTCACATTTACCCTGATAACTACCTTTAAAATCATTCCCATGCCCACTCTTGGACCCTGAAATATCCAATTTTATGGGTATTCCACTCATCTGCCCTTTTCCCCTTCAATCCTCGGTTTCCAGTTTCTAGCTATCTTTCAAAATTTTCACTTGTGAGCCACAACATCACCAGAAAGGAAGCAAGTAAAAGAAGTGGAAGTTTTATAAGTAATTCAGCATAAATTCCAAATTATGTCATTTGGAAAATTTTGCTTCCTTTGCAGAACAAATCTAACTAATGTCCTAAGTAATAATCATTTTGCTAAAACAACATGAACAAATAAGAACTGGTAAATCTCACCTGATGCTTCATATAATGATGCATGTAGGGTGTTGCAATTTTAATAACTTTGAGGCAAAATGGACATAGCAAGTTCTTAGTGTTTTCGTGGGATGTTCTAAAATGAGTTTCTACATCAGAAAATGATGATGATCTGTAATTGCAAACCTACAAATAAAGAAAGTTTAGTTTAACTTGAAAATGTATGATATGCAATTACAAAGTAACAATGATAACGTCATTTGTTTAGAAGAACATCAACTATTTCTCATTCAGTTCTGATACCTACATAACCAAGAATCTCATTAATGTAAGCACCAAAAGATAATCTTTGAGACAGAAAAGTTATCTGTCAAAGTTTAGGGATACTTCCCAAAACATAACTAGGCTCCCTTCTTTTTATCAGATCTTTCTATTTACCACCCCCATCTTAACTTGAATTTTCATGCTTTAACACCTCTTGTTCTGTAAAGTTTTCTTTCTTTCGTCATAAAACAGCACCCTCCTTTAGATTATAAGCTGCTTCCAAGCTATGGCATTGCAATGTATTTTTATCTTCTTTTTCTATTTCTTCTTCAAATTCTGAAAAAATGCTAATCCCACAGCAATTGGTAGGGTTCTCTGTAACGAAAAGCATTTCGTACTTCCCTTGTATGCCTACATTCTCCTCTACATGGTAAAATAAGTCCCTATTCTTGTCTTACTGCCACAGGGCTTTTCTTTGTCCAATCACGAGTAAGTATAAAATGGCCTATGGGTCAATTTCAACTCTCTGCTGATCCCACAGATAATACATGAGGTATGCCAAAGGTTTTTTTTTTTTTTATTAATAAATAGTTTACAAGAGGAATTTTAATTTTAGTAACCAATTTTATCTAAATGGTTAGGAAAATAAAAGAATATATTTCATGGCTCTTGAAAATTATGTGAAATTCAGATTCCAGTGTCCATAGATATTTTTTTTAATTCTTATTGTGTTTTGTTAGACACCATACAGTATATCATTAGTGCATAGATAGAGTTTAAATAAATAAACACAGCTGGATCACATCTATTTACTTGTTGTCTATGGCAGCCTTTGTGCTACAATGTTACAGCTGATTGTTGCAACACAGACTATATGACCCTCAAAGCCTGAGGAGCTTTAAATCTGGTGATTTACAGAAAAAATTTGCTGGCCTCTGGGTCCCAGTAGGTTTAAATCTGAAAATCAAGACAACAGAAACAAACAAACACTAAGTAAACAATAAAATATGTGTATACCTGACAAATATATGGCATTTCCCCAGGCTTATGATTGTCCTTCATATGTTGTAAAAGAATATGCTCCGTTTCAAATGATAATTCACAGATTTTGCAAATGGCTAAAAGTGAGGAGGAGAAAGACATTACACCATTTTAAGATACAGATACAGACATACACACACACACACAAATATCAAAGTATTTTATATAACTGAAACTATATGTCACTTACACCTCAATAAAAAAAAAGTATCTTCACCAGGCAAACAAAACAGATATATATATATATATATATATATTCATTTTATATATCTATATCAACAAAAATAACAATAGTATTGGTGGTGATAAACAACAGTTACACAGTTTTTAACTGTATGCCTAACACAGTTCTAAGAACTTAACTTACATTAACTTATTTAATTCCCATAACAGCATTATGAAGCAGATATTTCTATTATCCCCACTATTCAAATATTAAGTAACTTGCCTGAGATCACATAGCTGTATTAAGAGGCAGACCTGGGATTTGAACTCAAGCTATCTAGCTCCAAAATATGCGATTTTTAACTATGACTGTAGTTACTTTCCTTACTCAAGTTTAAAAGAAGAGCATTAATTTCCTATTTGAAAATAATGATCTGAAGTTTTTAATTTAGTTCCCCACCTATAATGCACAGGTTATTTACTTTAATGAATTATTTATAAGAGGGACTTTAATTTTAATGACTTGTTTTAAAAATTTAGATAAGTTAAAACTTTTCCAATTTTGTCCCCCAAAATTCCAAAGTCTTTTTCTTAGTCTTATGTTTCTTTTTTTTTTTTTTTTTTAAAGATTTTATTTATTTATTTGTCAGAGAGAGAGCGAGCGAGCACAGGCAGACAGAGACAGAGGGAGAAGCAGGCTCCCTGCTGAGCAAGGAGCCCAATGTGGGACTCGATCCCAGGATCACTGGGATCATGACCTGAGCCGAAGGCAGCTGCTTAACCAACTGAGCCACCCAGGCGTCCCTTAGTCTTATGTTTCTAACAAGATTCTTTCTCAGAGTTTACATTATCAAAATTGATAATATCCAATACTTAAGTAGAAGTGTAACTTACTAGAAAATTCATGGGGTGTATGTGTGCTTTCAATGTGACACTGCAGTTGAAATGGTGTGGGAAACTGACGATAGCAGTGCTGGCAGGTGGTGTGGTTTTCCCAGCTCTCACTGCTCTGCTTCTCAAGTTCCAAATGGTGTTTCATGTGGTTCATAAACCTATAAATGATTGCCAACAGGTGCAAAAGCTCAGATTTAAAAACAAAAATCTAACAAATAAGTATCTGAGTCTAAATCTTAAAACTATAGATATATTATTCAAAATAAAATCTCAAAAGCCTTAAAATCCTCTAGAAAACCATGTGTTTTAAATAATCACTTTCAATTAAGTGGCTAAATATAAACATCTTTGCTTTAAAAGAATTCATCAATGTAATTAACCTGAAATATCACTAATTTGTTCAAATTCTTAATCATTTCAGATTATTAAAATGTCTTTTAAAGATAAAAAAAAAAAAAACAGGGTATTTTCCCATACATGAATACTATTTACATTTTTAAATAAAATACTTCAAAGGAAGGAAACCCTACCACCAAAAGCAGCTACAATCATAAGAGAAATCTTTTAGGGCCATGAAGATATACAATAGATTCCAGCTGTTTAAAAGACAAATTACTGGTATTTTTACTTGTGTCTTGGTTTCTAAATGCCTGTAATAGCAATTTTAATGCCTACAATTACAAGAACCTTTTGTTTTATTTAATGATACTGGTTTACTGTTAGCACAGACTGTTCATTTTAACTTGCAGACTGTGCCCTTTGTAGGCAATGTCCATTTTTCAGTTTTACATTCTGCTATTTCAGCTTCCTTAAAAGGCTTCTTATGAGCAGGAACTATGACCTTCAACAGCAAAGAGTGCAATATAAATGGGAATACCTATTTAAACGAGCTTACTGAAGCTTTTTGCTGAATTTGAAAGTAAAGTTGTAACAATTTTTAGTCTGGGTCAACTATTAACAATTATTCACTTTAGCCCAGAAAGGAAAGAATCTTGAAAGTAAGTGATAATGTCATCAATCTGGATAGCAGTCACCATGAAGGCTATAACGTTTATCTATCTTTCACACCTCCACAGTAGTACTTCTCTTGAACAGGTTATGGCACACTTTGAAATATCTTTTTGTCCTCCCTTGGTTTTAACACCAGTTCTACAAACACCTACAGAAAATCTTAGTATTGGCTAAATATTTATATAGAGAAAAAAGGTCACGAGCCATTAAACTTTCAGCTCACAACTTTAAGCAATTAAAGTGTATCTATATAAAATAATCTCTTAACTAGCAAGCTTTCTCACAATTACATGGGCCCACATTGGGAACGTAAGCTACTTAAACCAACAGATGGAAATGAAGGAAACATAAAAGCAAACTTCTTAAAATGATGTTCACAGAATAAAATCAACCTAACTGTTTCAGGTGATATTCAATGTAGGAGGAAAAAAAATATCATACCACAATATGCTGACAAGGCAGAGAGTAAAAATCTATAGCTATCAGTTTTCTACCATTCTATACAAACACCAATTTGTCTTTCCAGTTTTTACTGTTTAACATATATAACTTCTTTGGTTACAAAGTACTTACCATTTACCATTAATTTACCATTGAGATTATGTTTCCTAAACATTTCAAAAATGCTCAATTCCAAGATGTTATAAATGCTGTTTGCTTTAAATTTTGAAATATTCAGGTACTCTAGAAATATATAACTACTCTTCTAAAATAATAACAAAAAAGGAATTTAATTTTCATATGTTTAATATTAAGTGGGCTAGTCTCAAAGGAAAAGCCAAAAGCTATTGCTGAAATAACTTCTAATATATACATATTTAAATATAACAAGGAACTAAGTCAGTGAAACATATTTCTATGCTATCACCATATTTACTAACATGATTTTTCTGGTGTATTTTACTATGAATATGGAAAAAGGTGACATAGAGTTCCATTGTAGTATTATTTCAGTGTTATATCACAAAGTACAATATCCCTTCTGTTAAATTATTTAACTATGGATGGCTGTTAAAGTTTAAAGGAGATAAAGAAATATGAGGGCTCATATGAAATAACATGTGAAACAATTTGGAAACTATAAAGCACTACCATGAACAAAGCTTTAATAATTGTTATAGGAGTATATAACAATGTATTTCAGGGTTTTTCTATATGCTTCTTTTTGGACCCAATAACTCACAAGAAAATGAAATAAATACTGCATCCAGAAGTACCCTACAGGTACCTAAGAATGCTATTTACAAAGTTAACAAAGACAAACATAAAAAGGCATACATATGTATGTTTCCACAAACATACACACTCATCTAAGGGCAGTATAATGGTGTCTGCAACTTACTCTGAAAGGCATAAGAAAAAACTAGCTTAGAGGAAGAATGAACAGATATATGATAAAGCAAGGAGAGTAAAATGGTAATGGCAGAATCTAGGTGATAAGCATACAAGTTATCTGCTGTAAAATTTTTTAAACTTTGCTGCATGTCTGAACATTTTTATTATAAAATGATATAAAAACAATCTTACCTAATATAAATGTCAAGCTACATAACTACTGAAAAATATCAATCAGTATGTCTTGTTACCTTGTTCTTGTTGCACACTCACTTATAGGATAACAGTTACTAATATGCCATATAACTCAAAGATCAAAAAGTAAAGTTCCTAAAATTTAAAGCATACATGTATAAAATTCAAAATTCCACTGGAAATTAAATTTCTAATTTTTAATGGGGTTAAATTTTAAAATCAAAGCAGACCTGTTTCTAGAACTGGTACTTCTCTAAAGATCACTTTTCCTGCAAGGGAAATGTTCTAAAAATTATAAATCTGAATTAAAAGACTTGAGCATTAAATAAGATTAGTATGGAGGAGGTAAAACTGGAAATACTAAAGTGGTTCTTCTTGTGAAGAGAAATAAAATTCAAACGCAGCTAAAAATGAAATAATCTCATGAAAATTCCTAAAACAGTGATAAAATAGAGGAAAAGTTAATTTCCCCTTATTTGAAATGAAGTTTGTCCTTTCTTAAGTTATCTTAAACAAATACAACTAAGTAAGTCCAGGCATCAACTCTAAATTACAAGAAAGAACAAAAGCTTTTCAACAGGACAATCTGCCTTTGTCCTTAGTAGAAAGAATTAAAATTGTTTATCTAGAATGACACAGAAAAATATAAGATAAAGATAAAACATTTATATCTATGGCATTCCAATTTTCAAAGAGAAATGAAAGTAAGTATTTACATACCTAATATTATTTTTAAGAATTTTCAAGCAACTGAAGCATTTAAAAGTTGTGTGAGTCTTCTGTTCTTCCTGGGCATCTCCTTCATGTTTTCCATAATAAAAGTCATTAACTAACATGATCAATTTTCCTTTCTCTGAATCAACAGTCTTGTTTTTATTTGCTGTACTTGAAAATTCTGTTTTAGCCAGTCCTAAAAAGTTATTTATCATGTCTGGACAACAGTACTGAAAGAGAAAAAAAAGTTCTTTTATTTATCCCTTAAAAAAATTAGATTACCAAAAAACAATTCTGTTTACAACTAAAGTCAGATCATGTAAAACTATGCTTGGTAATATGTCAGGAAAAATATTAATTTACAAGTATGTGGTATATACTCACACTCTAAATAACAATAAACACCAATTATCTTCCTATTATCTTAAAAATCAAAACTTTTTAAAAAAACAAAATTTTTAAAAATAGTAACCCTAAAACTAGGACTTGGCTATTGATCTAATAGTTTTTTCCCTTGCAATTTATCTTTTATGTTTAACTAAATTAAACTCATTCATTTCATATCCATGTCTAGATAGAGCATTGAAAGGAAATGTAGTTTTACATGCCATAATGTGTATGTTTAACTATCAAGTGATACATGAAATTTCATATCTAGTTAGAACTAAAAACCGAACACAACTAATTTACCATTGCCCAGATGCAACGTGCTAGAAAATGTGTGAGGAGAAAAAAGATCTTTAACAATTCTTTAAAAATTAGTTACATCTTAAAAAATTCTATAGTTACACCTTGAAATCTAGATCCTTAAATATTTGAAGGGAAAATTTAATTCCTCATGAATAAAATCAAGATGTCACATAAACTGGTTCTAATGTGGAATACTTTCCTACTCATAAACTCATAAACTACAACATTATCTAGATACAGGGCCCAGAAACCTTTATTTTTCAACAAGCCACCCAGGTAATTCTTTTATAACATACACCAGCTAACTTAAACTCTTCCTAAATGTGTTATTTAGTAAATTAATAACAACATTAAAAAGCTTGAAACTCTAACAGAATTCTATTCCTTTTTTTTTTAAACCCAATTAGCCAAGATATAGGACATCATTACTTTTTGATACAATGTTCAATGATTCATTAGTTGAATATAACACACAGTGCTCATCATATCACGCGCCCTCTTTAGTTTCCATCACCCAGTTACCCCATCCCCCCCACCGACCTCCCTTTCCCCAAACTTCAGTTCATTTCCCAGAGTCAAGAGTCTCATACAGTTTGTCCCCCTCAATTTCTAAGATAACATCCATTTCCTCTCCTGCCACACCGAAATGTTAGATCATTGGTAAAATGGTCTATATCACATGGGAAGCTGGGTCTTTGATCCAAGACAGACCTAGTAACATTTCAATTGCATTTATTTTGTTCACTTGTCAATTCTGAAACCTTTAGGGGAAAAAACATCAAGAAAAAAATAGAAAATACATCTAAAAGGGGAAAAAATCTGAAAAAAATGAGCCCACAAATAGTGACATAATCTGCGTTTGGGAGTTAAGGTTGCATCTATAAGCTAAATAAGGATAAATACATTAGGTTCCTAATACTACATGATCCTCTGAGGCCAATCACTCAATACATACAGTTGAAATGATACCACAACGAGAAGAGGGAAATGAGAAGTTTCTAGATACTTCTTGGGACACATGTAATATTTAAGAGTTCAACCTTAGGAAAGTTCGACTATTTTTAAGGACTATTATAAGGCAAAGTTCCTTCTAGAACATGCTGGCTTTGAATTTAAGGATAAGTGGAGAAAAGGATGGTTCAGAATAAATCCATCAGCACTATCAGAAAAATAACTCAAAATTCATGTCTTACTACAAATGATGTATACCCGTAGTTTCATTTTGATAGAAAAAAATCCCTGACGGTATGTGCAATTTTACCACACAAGTGATCTCATACAACAATGAGAAACATTATAATGCACAAAAATGATTTAATATAGAATACTGTCCCTAATTAGAAATGACAATCATATATATTCAAACATTAAATCTGGTTTTCACACTGTAGAAGTTATTGAGTCATATTTGAGACTTGATTCTTTTCTGAAATCTACAAAATAACCTAAGTAGTCTATAGTAGAGTGTGCTACAAGGTTATATTTTTCAGAAACATCTAATTTGGTACATCTATAAAAGTTAAAGTTACCTTAAATGCTCATAAATTATAATATACATAACAGATGATCAATTGCTAGCTGTTTTTTCATTTTGGTTTTTTTTTTTTTAATAAAAGAGATGAGAACATGTTTTAAAAATAAACATACAAATCTTAACATATTTTTTTTTTTGGACAGTTGACACACAATGCTACATTACTTTTATTCACAGTATCTTTTAAGCAATGTTTTGGATCCCTGTAAGAGAGATGAGCAATAAACCACTGAAAACCAAGAAGGGACAACCAAGTTCAGGAAATTCAGTAATTGAAAGAAAAGCAAAGAACCCCAAAGAAAGTATCTTTTTTTCAGTCTTAAAACCCTTTTGGGTCTAGCCCTTCACTGTAGCCCTGGATTATCCCTTATTTTCCTGGGGACAGAATATTAATACTTTAAAGCCATATATTGTAATTTGACAAACAGCAGATACCACCTAAATAACATTCTCATCTTCACCCCTCCCAGCAGAGATACCATGTTCTATTGCTTTGTTTGTGTCTAAAATTTAGGTTAGGTTTTCAGAACAAAGAAAGTGGGATGTTATTTTTAAATAGTAAAAAAGAAGTTGCCATATGATCAGCCTACATAAGTCAACATTTTCCCCTTCTCCTGCTGGGACTCATCCAAAGCCACAACAACCAAATTCTAAAAATTTATTTTCATTGAAACTAAGAGCCAGATAAAATCCACAGACTCTACAACATATGACAGCACTACCCAAAGCAGCCAAGCTCAGACAGAAGACATGTAGTTGGAAGCAAATCAGAGAAGTCAAATGGACCCAACAGTAACAGATCTTAGAAAGTCTCAGCAAAAATTTGCATTCTAAAGGTGAAAGACACATCCTGAAGTGCAAAGCTACATACTTTGTTTATAAAAACAGGTACAGAAGCTGGGGCAAGAAGGATCTCACAAGTCCCCCAGACTTCATTTCGTACTGAGATTAGGCAATGCTACATATAAAAATCAGACACACAAGTCACATTTACAGAAAGCCTTCTGCCCAGCAAAGAGGTGTATAAACCAGTTAGTAGGATATAAGATTATCCTGGCAATCCTTCCTAAAATGAGCCTTGTACAAAAATCCAACTTGCTCTTTACTATGATTGAAACTTACATCTAAACAAAAATAAGATAAAAGGAGGAAAATGTAAAATTCTGACAAAAACATCATGGAGCAGTTGCAGATGAAAATAGTATCCATTCGGCTCAGGTCATGATCCTAGCGTCTTGGGATCGAGCCCCGCGTCGGGCTCTCTGCTCGGCAGGAAGCCTGCTTTCCTTCCTCTCTCTCTGCCTACTTGTGACCTCTCTCTGTCAAATAAATAAATAAAATCTTAAAAAAAAAAAAAAAAGAAAATAGTATCCAAAATTTTTGCTACAAATTTTTAAAAACTTAATGAAGTAACTGTGTCTATTTGGAAAACCACAAAGCAACAAGAGATGGCAAGACAAAAGAGATCTTAAAAAGGAGTGGCAAAATTGAGGGAAAAATAGAGAAATCAGAGCGATAAAGACAGAAAGGAGAACAATGGTGAACAGGCATTGGAAAGTAAAATGAAGGACACAAAGGCTGATAATGACAAAAGCAAATAAAGAAAATTTAAGTGCTAAAAGGATTAGAGAGAAAATGACAGATATGCCAGACAAGGGACATCAAACGAATGCATACTGGACAACATTCTCCCCTCCCACAAAAAGACAAAACAATAGTATGGGATCAATATTTTAAAATATGAATATGAATCAGAAAACCACACTAAAAGACACAAACATACACTAAAATAAAGACACATACAAGCAGAAAGAGCATGTTATATATCAGAGTAGACTGACCCAAACCCCAACACCAACTCAGTCATTATAAAATTATCAGTCTTCCAAAATAAAGAATCATATGGACAGCTAGGCAAAAAGATCAAATCACTTATAAAGAGCAAAATAATTCAGGCTTATCCCAGATTTCTCAACAGCAATATTCAATATTATAAAACAGAACCACCACAAACAAGATCCTCAAAGTAGGATCCAATTTACTTTACATCCTTTTAATTTTTTTAAATTTAAATTCAATTAATTAACATATAATGTGTTATTGGTTTCTGAGGTAGAGGTCAGTGATTCATCAATCTTATATAACACCCAGTGCTCATTACATCACAGGCCCTCCTTAATGTCCAGTGTCCAGATATCCCATCACCCCACCCCTCTCCCCTCCAGCAACCCTCAAGTCATTTCCTATGATCCTAAGAATCTCTTGGGGCGCCTGGGTGGCTCAGTTGGTTAAGCCTCTGCCTTCGGCTAAGGTCATGATCTCAGGGTCCTGGGATCGAGTCCCACATCGGGCTCCCTGCTGAGCAGGGAACCTGCTTCTCTCTCCACCTCTACCTGCCACTCTGCCTGCTTATGTGCTCGCTTTCTCTCTCTCTCTCTCCCCTTCTCTGACAAATAAATAAATAAATAAATCTTTAAAAAAAATAAAGAATCTCTTATGATTTGTCTCCCTCTCTTAGTCTTTATTTTTCCCACTCTAACCCTATGATATTCTAGTTTTATTCCCTAAATTCTTAAATTCACATGTAATTGAGGACATATAACAAGTGTTTTGCCCTGAGTGACTTATTTCACTTAGCATAATAATATACAATAGTTCTATCCACGTCCTTGCAAATGGCAAAATTTAATTTTTTAATGGCTGTGTGGTATTCCATTGTGTGATGTGTATGTACACACACACACACACACATCACACCACACCACACCACATCTTCTTTATCCATCTGTTGTTGGACATCTGGGCTCTTTCCATAGTTTGGCTATTGTGGACATTGCTGCTATAAACACTGTAGTGCAGGTGCCCCTCAGGATCACTACATTTGTATCTTTGGAAAATCCCTACTCGTGCAGTTGTTGGGTTGTGCAATAGCTCTATTTTCAACTTTTTGAGGAACCTCCATACTGTTTTCCAGAGTAGCTGCAGCAGCTTGCATTCTCACCAACAGAGTAGGAGGGTTCTCCTTTCTTTGCATCCTCATCAACACCTGTGTTTTCCTGACTTGTTATTTTCGCCATTCTGACTGTGTGAGGTGGTATCTCATTGTGGTTTTAATTTCTATTTCCCTGATACCAAGTGACTTGGAGCACTTTTTCATGTGTCTGTTGGCAATTTAGATGTCTTCTTTGAACAAATGTTACTTCATGACTTCTGCCCATTTCTTGATTGGATTATTTGTTCTTTGGGTGTTGTTAAGTTCTTTATAGATTTTAGATACTATCCCTTTGTCTGATATGTCATTTGCAATATCTGCTCCCATTCCATAGGCTGCCTTTTAGTTTTTTTGACTGCTTCCAATCCAATGCAAAAGCTTTTTATCTCGATAAAGTCCCAGAAGATCATTTTTGCCTGTTTCCCTTGTCTTTGGAGACATGTCTAGCAAGAAGTTACTGTGGACAGGATGCCTGGGTGGCTCAATGGGTTAAGCCTCTGCCTTTGGCTCAGGTCATGCTCTCAGGGTCCTGGGATCAAGCGCCCACACTGGGCTCTCTGCTTAGTGAGCAGCCTGCTTCTCCCTTTCTCTGCATGCCTCTCTGCCTACCTGTGATCTCTCTTTCTGTCAAATAAATAAATAAAATCTTAAAAAAAAAAAAAAAAGGAAAAGAAGAAGTTGCTGCAGACAAGGTAACAACAGTTGCTGCCTGTGTTCTCTAGGATTATGATGGATTCCTGTCTTACATTTAAGTCTTTCATCAAGTCTATTTTTGTGTATGGTATAAGGAAATGGTCCCGTTTCATTCTTCTGCATGTGGCTGTCCCAATTTTCCTATATATCATAATTAAAGGGTCTATCCAAAAGAAGATCTAACAGTTGTAAATATTTATGCCCCTAACATGGGAGCAGCCAATTATATAAGCCAATTAATAACAAAAATAAAGAAACATATTGATAACAACACAATAAAAGAAGGGTACTTTAACACCCGACTCTTTGCAATGGACAGATCATCTAAGCAGAAGATCAACAAGGAAACAAGGGCTTTCAATGACACACCTGATCAGATGGACTTCATAAAGTACATAAAGTACATAAAGAACATTGTAATCTAAAGCAACAGAATACACATTCTTCTCAAGTGAACATGGAACATTCTCCAGAATAGATCACATACTGGGTCATAAATCAGGTCTCAACTGGTATCAAAAGACTGGGATCAGGGCGCCTGGGTGGCTCAGTGGGTTAAAGCCTCTGCCTTCGGCTCAGGTCATGGTCCCAGAGTCCTGGGATCGAGGCCCGCATCAGGGTCTCTGCTCAGCAGGGAGCCTGCTTCCTCCTCTCTCTCTGACTGTCTCTCTGCCTGCTTGTGATCTATCTCTCTGTCAAATAAATAAATAAAATCTTTAAAAAAAAAAAAAAAAAAAGACTGGGATCACTGCCTGTATATTTATAGACCCCAATGCTTTGAAACTTGAGTTTAACCACAATAGAAAATTTAAAAGAACTCAAATACATGGAGGCCAAAGAGCATCACACTAAAGAATGAATGGGTCAACAAGGAAGTTAAAGAAGAATTTTAAAAATTCATGGGAACAAATGAAAATGAAAACACAACTGTTCAAAACCTTTGGGACCCAGCAAAGGTGGCCTTAGGAGGGAAGTATATAGCAATTCATGCCTTTCTCAAGAAACAAAAAAAGTTCTCAAATACACAACCTAACCTTATACCTAAAGGAGCTGGAGAAAGAACAGCAGATAAACTCTAAACCCAGCAGGAGGAGAGAAATAATAAAGATTAGAACAGAAATCAATGAAATAGAAACCAAAGAACTGTAGTACAGATCAACAAAACTGGGAACTGGTTCTCTCAAAGGATTAATAAAATTGATAACCCCCTGGCTAGGCTTATCAAAAAGAAAAGAAAAAGGATCCAAATAAATAAAATCATGAATGAAAGAGGAAAGATCACAACCAACACTGAAGAAATACAAACAATTACAAGAACTATTACGAACAACCATATATGCCAACAAATTAGGCTATCTGGAAGAAATGGTTGCATTCCCAGAGAGTATAAACTACCAAAACTAAACCAGGAAGAAACAGGAAACCTGAACAGACCCATAACCAGCAAGGAAATCGAAGTAGTAATCAAAAACTCCCAACAAATAAGAGCCCAGGGCCAGATGGCTTCCCTGGGGAGTTCTAGCAAACATTTAAAGAACAACTAATACCTACTCTTCCGAAGCTGTTTCAAAAAATAGAAATGTAAGAAAAACTTCCAAACTCTTTCTATGAAGCCATTACCTTGACCCCAGAAGCCAGACAAAGACCCCCACCAAAAAAGGTAATTACAGACCAATATCTCTGATGATCATGGATGCAAAAATTCTCACCAAAATACTGGCCAAGAGGATCCAACAGGACATTAAAAGGATTATTCACCATGAACAAGTGGGATTTATTCCTGGGCTACAAGGTTGATTCAACATCCACAAATCAATCAATATGATACACTACATAAATAAAAGAAAGGAAAAGAACCATATGATCCTCTCAACAGACACAGAAGAAGCATTTGACAAAGTACCGCATCCTTTCTTGATTAAAACTCTTCACAGTGTAGGGATAAAGGGAACAAACATACCTCAATATCATAAAAGCCATATATGAAAACTCCCCAGTAAGTATCATTCTCAATGGGGAAGAACTGAGAGCTTTCCCACTAAGGTCAGGAACATGGCAGGGATGTCCACTGTTGTTCAACACAGTACCATTAGTCTGAGCCTCAGCAATCAGACAACAAAAAGAAATAAAAGGCATCCAAACCAGCAAAGAAGTCAAACTCTCACTCTTAAAGATGTCATGACACTTTATGTGGAAAACCCAAAAGACCCCATTCCAAAATTACGAGATCATACAGGAATTTAGCAATGAGGCAGGATATAAAATCAATGCACAGAAATCAGTTGCATTTCTATATACTAAGAATGAGACAGAAGAAAGAAATTAAGGAGTCGATCCCATTTACAATTGCACCAAAAACCATAAGATAGCTAGGAATAAACCAAACATAAGAGGCAAGGAATCTGTATCCAGAAAACTATAGAACGCTCATGAAAGAAATTGAGGAAGACACAAAGAAATGGAAAAATGTTCCATGCTCTTGGATTGGAAGAACAAATATTGTTAACATGTCTATACTACCTAGAGCAATCTATACATTTAATGCAATCCCTACCAAAATACCATCAACTTCTTTCAGAGAACTGGACCAAATAAACCTAAAATTTGTATGGAACCAGAAAAGACCCTGAATAGCCCGAAGTATGTTGAAAAAGAAAACCACAGCTGATGGCATGACAATTTCAGGCTTCAAGCTGTATTACAAAGTTGTAATCATCAAGACAGTACAGTACTGGCACAAAAATAGACACATAGATCAATGGAACAGAACAGAGAACCCAGAAATGGATCCAAAATCACTTTATATATGGCCAAACTATCTTTCAAGAATGGAATATAGTCAAACTGTTTGAACGTGAAAGCTCAAAAAATGTTGTTCCTTCTTGAGGAAAATTTCTAGAGGATGAACTTGAGCCAAACAAGATAACTAAAGAAACCGTAAGAAACAGACTGGTAATCAACACTGAATATATTTACTGTGAGAAAAGATTATAACAAATACAGAAATAAAGTTAAGAAAATCAAATGCAAATGTTATCTGCCCTGACAATTAAAAAATGATACAACCAACAAATAAAAACTGTGGGGGGGGGTGGTAAAAGGACAATGAACATAAGGCTGAGAAGGTTCATGATTACCTCACATATACTAGCAGTACATCAAAGAATATCATTTAGAGCTACCAAATGAAGTAGTATAGGTATGAGAAATCTTAATGGTACAAAGAGGTAAACACTCAGAAAGATAACACTGACTAAAATCAGGTAGGAGAGGAAAAGGTAAGGATGGGTGGGTTAAGAACAGAAAATTTAATACTACTTTAATATTAAAATTACTTTAATTTTAATATTAGAGAATGGCCAAAGGAATAGAAGACTATTAGAATTATATCAACATTAAAATTAAATGAGAACAAAAGTACAGCTTCCCTAAAAACCTAAGCTACATACATACAAAGCAACCACATAATGAAAGATTAAAAAATAAAAAATAAAAAATAATAACAATAATAATGAAAAAACCATGACGGGGCGCCTGACTGGTTCAATCAGTTAAGCATCTGCCTTTGGCTCAGGTCATGATCCCAGGACTCTGCATCGGTCTCCCTGCTTAGCGAGGAGCCTGCTTCTCCTTCTTCCTCTGCCTGCTGCTCCCCCTACTTTTGCACTCTCTCTCTCTCTCTCTCTCTCTCTCAAATAAATAAATAAATAAATAAAAATCTTTAAAAACATATGGAAATAAAGAATTATGACAGAACCAAGACCAAGTAAATCTATCATGTACTGTTTACAAATAAGTTTAACTCAAGTGCCATAACAAAAGAGATTTTCATATAGGATCACAAAGGAAAAATCAACTCTACTGAAACTAAGGGGCATAACATGATTTAAAAGGGTAAAGAAAAGGACGCACAAATAATATACCAGGCAAATGGAAACCATAAGAAACCACGGGTTGTAAGCCTAAAAGTCATTAAACATTGAGACAAAAAGAACACTTTATAAAAATGTTAAAGGATGTATTTTCAATACAATTATGAGATTCATTTATGTCAAAAACAACAATCTTAGAACTGCAGTATATCCAAGAAAACATTAGTAATGAAAGATGTAGACTGATATACGGTGTTGCTCAATCCGTGTAAGATCAAGCAGACAACAAAATAAATAAAAATACAAATATCTAAATAATGTAATTAATATGTTAGATCTGGTTGATAAATATCAAATTCTATAACTTAAATTATTTACCTATTTTCAAGTTTCCATGAACATCAAATAACCTATATGCTAAAAAAGGAAAAAATTTGTTAGAACTTGGGTTTTTACCATTAAAAGTGTGAATGCCAGTTATGTCTTTAAATAAACTGGCTATAAAACAATGAGAATTATGTCAATCTCAAAGAATTTTCTAAGGATTAAATAAGATACTCTAAAGTTTAGTAGTCTGGCACATGGTCTCAGATAAATTGCTCTTATTATTGTAGGATTTTGCTTTATGTTTTAGATATTCTTTATTGAAATGAAACATTATTTCTTGGTATAGTCATCTACTTATCTTTAATAACAGCAAAAAATCATAAAGAATCTAAAAATCACATTTTTCAAAAATGGAAATCATTGTTATAATACTAAAACTTCAACTGATATATAAAATGCATAAACTAGAATGCAAAGAATCTACACAGTTTTTAACTTCCTTGTCCTATTCCATCACAACTCTTTATGACATAAACACACGTAAGTTATTCACATATTTAACTTAGTTCAAAAATATATCTTAGAGGGGCACCTGGGTGGCTCAGTGGGTTAAGCCGCTGCCTTCGGCTCAGGTCATGATCTCAGGGTCCTGGGATCGAGTCCCGCATCGGGCTCTCTGCTCGACAGGGAGCCTGCTTCCCTCTCTCTCTCTCTCTCTCTCCACCTGCCTGCCTCTCTGTCTACTTGTGATCTCTCTCTGTCAAAATAAATAATAAATAAAATCTTTTAAAAATATATATATATATATCTTAGAGATCTTTCCATATCATTACCTATTATAGAGATTCCATTCTTTTAAAAGGTTGTGTCGTATTGCTCTATTACATGAATATTGTATGAAATTTTGGTTGTTTCTAATATGACTAATCCCAAACAATGTAATAATACATTTTGGATGAATGCTGCATTTTGGAAAATAGTTAGGAGTTTCCCTAGTACTGAAGTATATGTAATAAACTATATACAAAACAGAAAGGAAATAAGAACATTTCCTTTTACCTATATATGCAAAAAGAAAACTGGCGAAAATACAAAAACCAACTAATAAAAATTCTTTGAGAGCCATTCTGGCAACCAGGTAAATAAGAGACACAATTACGATTTTTCACTTGTGTGACTTTGTAAACTTCTTATTTTGAATAATATCACTGTATTACCAACTCAAATAATTAAAAGTTAATTAAAGAAATTTAACCCTTTTTTCCAAATTCAAAACATAAAAAAAAAATCAGGCACTTGTATGGGTTAATTCTCATGTAAGAAGAAAACACAAGTGCAATTATCAGAGACTGTATTCTGGGAGCTGAGTAGTGATAGACCAAATACGGGTTTGTATATGAATAAAGAGATGGTTATTTGAAATTCTAAAAACTTTCCCTTATTTTTTCTACTTTTTCTGTCAAATGTTGTATTTGTTTAAAGATTTATTTATTTATTTGAGAGAGAGACAGAAAGTGAGTGTGGAGGCTGGGAGGGAGGCAGAGGAAGAGGGAGAGAGAGTCCCAAGCAGACTCCATGCTGTTCTAAGCCACAAAGCCACCCCTCCTTCCTTTCTTTCTTCATATAATCTACCTGGACCTTCTACTTCCTCTTTCTCCCTTCCTGCCATTTATACTAGGCATACAAAGAGAATATAGGCTATCCTCAGACCACAGTGGGATACTGTAATACACACTAAAATATTTCAAGTAAAATGTTACCTACACCCCATATTTCATTTGTACTTTGAAAATTTCTTTTTTTTTTTCCTTTTCTTAGTGGGTGTGGCAGAAGAAGATGGGGAGAAACTCTTAAGCCAGCTCCTCACCCAGCCTGGAGCCCAAACCTGGGCTCAATGCCATGCTGGATCTCATGACCCTCAGATCAGGACCTAAGCCGGAAATCAAGAGTCAACTGTTTAACCAACTGAGCCACCCACGTGCCCCTGAAAATTTCTTAAAATTTAATTTCGAGAGCTTACTATTCCAACAAAAAAACCTGAATTAATTAAGGACAATTACACAAACTACATTCTGAATGGAGCTAAAATAATTAATTTCATATGAAATGCTCCATCATTTGGGACTTAAGTCTAACTGTTGAAAATTAAATGTAAAATTTAGATTTTCATTGTATAATGTGACATGCACATATTACCATAGAAACAAAAATAAGATAACTGAAGAAACTATGTAAAAATGTCTTTTTTTATGTCTTCTTTGGAGAAGTGTTTGTTCATGTCTTCTGCCCATTTTTTGACATTAGTATCTGTTTTTTCAGTGTTGAGCTTGAGGAGATCTTTTAGATCTTGGCTATCAGCCCTTTGTCTGTAGTGTCATTTGCAAATATCTTCTCCCATTCCGTGGGTTGCCGCCTCTCTGTTTTGTTGACTGTTTCCTTTGCTGTTCAGAAGCTTTTGATCTTGATGAAGTCCCAAAAGTTCATTTTCACTTTTGTTTCCTTTGCCTTTGGAGACATATCTTGAAAGAAATTGTTGTGGCCAATGTTGAAGAGGTTACTGCCCATGTTCACCTCTAGGATTTTGATAGATTCCTGCCTCACTTTGAGGTTTTATATCCATTTCAAGTTTATCTTTGTGTATGGTATCAGAGAATGGTCGAGTTTCATTCTTCTATACATAGCTGTCCAATTTTCCCGGCACCATTTATTGAAAAGAATGTCTTTTCTTTTATTGTATAATTTAATAATTTATTAATTTATTGTTCTTTTATTATACTGTATATTTTTTCCTGCTTTGAAGATTATTTGACCATAGAGTTCAGGGTCCATAACTGGGCTCTCTACTCTGTTCCACTGGTCTATGTGTCTGTTTTTGTGCCAGTGCCATGCTGTCTTGGTGACCACAGCTTTGTAGAAAAACTTGAACTCAGGCAACGTGATGCCCCCAGTTTTGTTTTTCTTTTTCAACATTTCCTTAGCAATTCGAGGGTCTCTTCTGGTTCCATACAAATTTTAGGACTGTTTGTTCCAGCTCTTTGAAAAATGCCGGTAGAATTTTCATCAGGATGGCACTGAATGTATAGATGGCTCTAGGCAGTATAGACATTTTAAACAATGTTTATTCTTCCAACCCATAAGCATGGAACGCTCTTCCATCTTTTTGTGTCTTCTTCAATTTCTTACATGAGTGTTCTGTAGTTCCTCTAGTACAGATCCTTTACCTCTTTGGTTAAGTTTATTCCTAGGTATCTTATGGTCCTTGGTGCTATAGTAAATGGAATCAATTCTCTAATTTCCCTTTCTATATTTTCATTGTTACTGTATAAGAAAGCAACTGATTTCTGTATATTGGTTTTGTATCCTACCACATTACTGAACTGGTGTATGAGTTCTAGCAGTTTGGGGGTGGAGTCTTTTGGGTTTTCCATATAAAGTATCATGTCATCTGCGAAGAGAGAGAGTTTGACTTTTTCACGCCAATTTGAATACCTTTTATTTCTTTTTGTTTTCTGATTGCTGTTGCTAGGACTTCTAGTACTATGTTGAACAACAGTGGCGAGAGTAGATATCCTTGTCATGTTCCTGATCTCAAAGGGAAGGCTGTCAGCTTTTCTCTACTGAGGATGATATTTGCAGTGGGTTTTTCATAGAAAGATTTTATGAAGTTGAGGAATGTTCCCTCTACCACTATACTTTCAATCGTTTTAATCAGGAACGAATGCTAAGAAGACATACAAATGGCTAACAGACACATGAAAAAATGTTCATCATCATTAGCCATCAGGGAGATTCAAATCAAAACCACATTGAGATACCACCTTACACCAGTTAGAATGATCAAAATTAATAAGACAGTAAACAAGTGTTGGAGAGGATGTGGAGAAAGGAGAACCCTCTTACACTGTTGGTGGGAATGTAATTTGGTACAGCCACTTTAGAAAATAGTGTGGAGATTCCTCAAAAAATTAAAAATAGAGCTACTCTATGACCCTGCAATTGCACTACTGGGTATTTACCCCAAAGATACAGATATAGTGAAAAGAAGGGCCATCTGTACCTCAATGTTCATAGCAGCAATGGCATAGTCACCAAACTGTGGAAAGAACCAAGATGCCCTTCAACAGATGAATGGATAAAGAAGATATGGTCCATATATACAATGGAGTATTATGCCTCCATCAGAAAGGATTAATACCCAACTTTTATATCAACATGGACGGGACTGGAAGAGATTATGCTGAGTGAAGTAAGTCAAGCAGAGAGAATCAACTATCATATGGTTTCACTTACTTGTGGAGCATAAGGAATAACACGGAGGACATTGGAAGATGGAGAGGAGAGGTGAGATGGGGGAAATCGGAGGGGGAGAGAAACCATGAGAGACTGTGGACTCTGAGAAACAAACTGAGTTTTTGGAGGGGGCCATGGAGGGTAGAGTGAGCCTGGTGATGGGTTCTATGGAGGGCACGTATTGCATGGAGTACTGGGTGTGGTGCATAACAATGAATTTTGGAACACCAAAAAGAAATAAAATAAAATAAAATGGAAAAAAAGTCTTTTTTTAAAAAAATTTGTAGTATACCAAATACCTTATTTTCATTTAAAATCAGAATGTAAAAAGCACATATTATAATGCATATAAATTTAATCTTAAAATTTGATGATTCAGAGGAAATTTTAAAATCTTATATGAAAATAATCATTATGAATATAAATCTTCGCCTAAACTATATGGGAACACCACTAGGAGAAGATTTTTTACCTAAATATCTCCACAAAACATTTACTATAAATCAATCAGTATTTCTAGGGATTTGCAAACCTTTTTAAAATTAAATTTTGAAAAAGTTTTACCTTCATGTGATTTTTCAAAGGATCCAAAAGATTAAAATGAATATTGCACTTTGGACAAGCTCTCGGAAAAGGTGTTCCATTTTTAGATTGATTTGAAGAGGTATTTGTACCTAAAATAAATTCAAAACACATATAATACAAAATTCATCACTTTATAACCTTAAATAACCACTAATAACAATTTCTAAATTTACTACAACTTCTAAAACTTATGTACAAATAATTTTTTTAAGTGGGGGAAGGACAAAGGGAGAAAGACAGAGAATATTAAGCAGGCTCCATGTCCACAATGGAGTCCATTGTGGCTCAATCTCACAGCCCTGAGATCATGACCTGAGCCAAAATTAAAAGTCAGATGCTTAACCAACTGAGACACCCAGGAGCCCCTATAATTTCTTTTTTATATGCCACATTTCACATTTACCTTTTGATGATGCAGCCTGGGAAGATGTCACTGAAAGAGATTTAACTGAAGGAAATACAGCTGAAGAATTTAATCCAGAAATACCATCACTGGGCTTTGGCTTTTTTGGATTAACGCTGTTTACTTCAGAAGTAGAAGGACGTTTTGATAAAAACGAACTTTCATTCATACCTACAATGAATTAAATAGTGGGAAGTATATTTTTAAACATTTAGGCATATTCCTTATAACAAAGTAAAACTATTTTGGAGCTAAATTAGATGTAATACAATTAAATTATCCTATCATTCAACTGACAATAAATAATGATTAAAAACTGTTATGATCAAAAGTCAGGGGGTATACCAAATATCAATCTTGAAAAAGAAGAATAAAACTGGAGTATCACAGTCTCAGATTTCAAGATATACTACAAAGCTGTAGTAATCAAAAGAGTATGGTACTGGACAAAAAGAGACACACTGATCAATACAATACAATAGAGAGCCCAGAAATAAACCCATGATTTACATGGCCAATTAATCTACAACAAAGGAGGCAAGAATATAAAATAGGAAGAAGTCTCTTCAACAATGATGTTGGGAAAACTGGACAGCTACATACAAAAGAATGAAATTGGACCACTTTCATACACCATCCACAAAAATAAACTCAAAATGGATTAAAGACCTAAATATGAGATCTGAAGCCAAAATTTCTAGAAGAAAACATAGACAGTAATCTCTTTGAAATCAGCCATAGAAACATTTTTCTAGATATGGCTCCTCTGGGCAAAGGAAACAAATGCAAAATTAAACTATTTGGACTACACCAAAATTAAAGACTTTTGCATAGCAAAGGAAACCATCAAAACAAAAAGGCAATCTATCGAATGGGAAAAGATATATCCAAATGATATCCAAGAGGGAGTTAATATCCAAAATATAAAAGTAACTTATACAACTCAACACCAAAAAAACCCCCAAATAATGCAATTAAAAATGGGCAGAAGATATGGACAGACATTTCTCCAGACATAAAAATGGCCAACAAGCACATGAAAAGATGCTCAAAAGCACCAGTTAACAGTGAAATACAATTCAAAGGCACAATGAGACATCACTTCACACCTGTCAGAATGACTACAATTAGGACAAAAAATAACAAATGTTGATGAGAATGAGGAAAAAAAGGAACCCTCCTGCATTGCTGGCAGAAATGCAAGCAAGTGCAGCCACTGTGGAAAACAGTATAGAGGTTCCTGAAAAAATTAAAGGTAGAATTACCATATGCTATGAGTAGGATTATAAATAGAATTACCATATGAGTAATTCCACTACTGGGTGTTTACTCAAAGAATACAAAAACACTAAAAGATATGTTTATTGCAGCAATATTTACAATAGCCAAGATATGGAAGTAACCCAGGTGTCCACCAAGAGATGAATGGATAAAGATTTTGCACCTAAATAAGTGGAATAAAAAAGAATGGAATTTTGCCATTTGCAGTAACATGGATGGATCTACAAGATATAAAGGATATAATGCTAAAGTAGTAAGTATATAAGTCAGAGAAAGACAAATACCATACAATTTCATTCACATGTGGAATTTAAGAAAGCAAACAAATGAACAAAGAAAAAAAGGACAGAAAGAAAAAAACCAAACACTTAAAATACAGAGAACAAACTGGTGGTTGCCAGAGGGAAGGTAGGTACAGGGATGGGTGAAAGAGGTGAAGGGATTAAAAATAAACTTATTGTGATAAGCACCAAGTAATGTCCAGAATTACTGAATCACTATACTATACATCTGAAACTCATAAAACACTATTTAATTATACCTGAATTTTTTTTTAAAGAAGGGGAGGGGCAGAGAGAGAGAGAGAATCTTAAGCAAGATTCACACCCACAATCGATGGAACCTGATATGGGGCTTGACCTCACAACCCTAAGATCATGACCTAAGTCAAGATCATGACCTGAGTCAAAATCAAGAGTTGGACACTTATCCAACTGAACCACCCAGGAGCCCCTATACTTGAATTTTTTTTAATTAAATTAATGGGGGGGGTGACTAACATGGTGGCATAGTAGGAGGATCCTAGGCTCCTCTCGTCCTTTGAACACAACTAGATAATTATCAAATCATTCTGACTACCCAAGAAATCAACCTCAGGACTGACATCACAACTAGAGGGAGAAAAGAGGCCACATCTACGAAGGTAGGAAATACGGAGACATAGCTTGGGAGAGAAAGGGATCATGGGTGCTGCAAAGGAGAGGGAGCCCTGGTGGGTGAGAGAGGCACAAGGAGAACAATTCCCCAAAGCTACTGGCTGGGAAAACAAGAAGGGCTGGTTTTCAAGAGTTTTTGCAAACAGCAGGACTTGAAGATTGGAATTTTAAAGGTTGGTGGGCTTGGCTGGAATAGACGCCCTGAGAGCACTGTCTACTCCCTGAGAGAAAGAAGGCAAACAACCCCAGAGGCAGATGACACCATCTGAGGAATGTCTAAGGCACACAGCGGGAAGATTGTTCACTCTTCTTGGAGCACATCTGTGAGAGGTGGTGTTTACAGAGACACCTCTCCAAGGACAAAAGAGCTAGTGGATGCTATTTCCCTCCCCTGCCCCTCAGCCGAGGCACGGAGCTGCCAACTAAAGAAAGCTTAGCTGGACATTGGCTGCCTAGCCTGCTTGCTCCAAGTCCCACAACGCTTTCCTCTGACTCAAGTGCCCTTCTCAGTCAAATCGGCATTAGTCCCAGTGCAGCAAGATGGTCCACCAGAAGACCAATGCAGGCCCCCACCCACACCACATCTCTAAAGTTTGGAGTTTTAAAGGTCAGCAGGGCTGGCTGAGATAGTGCCCAAAGTGCACTGTAATGCTACTGGCAGGCAAGCAACCCAGAGACAAAAAAACAGCAATCTGAAAAATGCCTGGGATGCATGAAGGAAAATTATTCATTTGCTCTTCTGGGTGTCCTTCCCTAAGAGCAGCAAGCAGGAAGCCCCCTCTCTGGGGACAAAGGAATAGGCTGGTGTCATTTTTCTCCCCACCCCCGAACCCCCAACTGAAACCCCTGCACACACCACATCTCCCAACCAGAAAGTTCTGCAAGCCTTCAGTTCTAGTGAAAGTAGTATCACATCTCATTTAATAAGCAGCAGACCAGAGTGCACCTAGTTAAAATTCACCACACACTGGCCAAGGCCCAAAAACTACCCATTGCAGGCAAGAAGAGCATCTGCATATGACTGAACTGAATGATAGAGCAGCCAACACACAGCACCAGAGTGCATGCAGCACACACCAGAGACATACCCTGAAGCACCAAGCTCTGGACACTATATGGCCTCTTCATAAAGCCATTACTCTCAGGAGCAGGAAATATAACAGGCTTTTCTAACTCACAGAAGACAGAGACTTAGACAAAATGCCATGACGGAACAATTCATCCCAAAGGAAACAAGAAAAAGTCACAGCCGGAGATCTAATCAAAATAGATACAGGTAATATGCCTGATGGAGAATTTAAAGCAACAATGAGAGGATACTCACTGGGCTTGGAAAAAAAAAAAAAAAAAAAAAAAAGGAAGACTTCAGGGAGGCCCTTATGGCAGAGATAAAACAGTTAAAAAACAGTAAGTCAGAAATGAAAAATGTAATAACTGAGATTTGAAACAGACCGGATGCAGAGAACACAAGGATGAAGAAGCAGAGAAATGAGTAAGTGATACAAAACACAGAACTATGGAAAATAATGAAGCTGAACGAAAGAAAAGAAGAATTATGTATAACGAGAATAGACGTAGGGAACTCAGTGACTCCATCAAATGTAATTAACATTCATATTACAGGAATCCCACAAAAAGGAGAGAGAAAAGGGGCAGAAAATTTATTTAAGGAAGTAACAGCTGAAAACTTCCCTAATTCAGGGAAGGAAACAGACATCCACATCCAGGAAACATAGAGAACTCTTATCAAAATCAACAAAAGCAGGCCAACACCAAGATATATTGCAATTAAATTTGCAAAATATAGTCATAAAAAAAGTCCCTAACTTACAAAGGAAGACCCATAAAGCTAGCTGCAGATCTCGCCACAGAAATCTGGCAAGCCAGAAGAGAGTGACATGATATGTTTAAAGTGCTGAATGGGGAAAATCTGCAGCCAAGAATATTCTATCCAGCAAGGCTATCATTCAGAATAGAAGGAGATAAAAAGTTTCCCAGACAAAAACTTAAAGAGTTCATTACCACTAAACCAGCCCTCAAGAAATATTAAGGGGACTCTTGAGTGGAAAGAAAGACAGTAAGTGACAAAGAAAAGAAAAGAGAAAATCTCCACAAATAACAACCAAATAATAAAATGGCCCTAAATACATATCTATCAATAATTACTCTCAATGTAAATGAACTAAATGCTCCCATCAAAAGACAAAAGGTATCAGAATGGATTTAAAAAGAAGAAAGAAAAAAGACTCTACCATATGTTGCCTACAAAAGACTTTTTAGACCCAGAGATACCTGAACATTTAAACTGGGGGATGGAAAAATATTATCATGCAAATGGAAATCAAAAGGAAGCCAGAGCAGCAATACTTGCATCAGACAAACTTGATTTTAAATCAAAGACTATAACAAGAGATGAACAAAGGGCACAATATCATAATAAAGGGGCTTATCTAACAAGAAGATCTAACAATTATAAATATTTATACCCCAACATGTGAGCACACAAATATATAAAGCAATTAATAACAAAATTAAAGAAACTTGTGGATAATAATATAGTAATAGTAGGGAACTTTAACACCCCACTTACATCAATGGACAGATCATTTTACCAGAATATCAACAAGGAAACAACGACTCTGAATGACACACTGGAACAGAAAGGATTTAACAGATATATTCAGATCATTCCGCCCTAAAGCAGCAGAATACACATTCTTTTCAAATGCACTAGGGACATTCTCCAGAATAGATCTCATACTAGGTCACAAATCAGGTCTCAACATGTACAAAAAGACTGAGATCATACCATGCATATGTTCTGATTACAACACTATGAAACTTAAAGTCAACCACAAGAAAAATATGTGGAAAAACAATAACATGTGGAGATTAAACAAAATGCTACTAAAAAATGAATGGGTCAACCAGGAAATCAAAGAAGAAATTAACACATGGAAACAAATGAAAATGAAAACACAGTGGTCAAAAAGCACTGACATGTCACAAAAGTAGTCATAAGAGGAAGTATATAACAAAACAGGCCTACCTTAAAAGGCAAGAAAAATCTCAAATAAACAACCTAACATTACACCTAATGAAGCTAGAAAAAGAACAACTAATGAAAGCCTACAGTCAGCAGTAGAAGGGAAAGAATAAAGATTAAAGCAGAAAAAAATATAGAAACTTTAAAAAAAATCAATAAAAGCAGGAGCTGGCTACTTGAAAAAAATCAGTAAAATTTATAAGCCCCTAGTCAAACTTATCAAAAAAAGAAAGGACCCAAATAAATAAAATCACAAACAAGAGAGAAGAAATTACAACCAGCACCACAGAAATATGAACAATTATAAAAGAATATTCATGAAAAACTATATGCCAACAAATCAGACAACCTGGAAGAAATGAATAAATTCCTAGAAATACATAAACTACCAAAACTGAAATAGGAAGAAATAGAAAACCTGAACAGACTGACAACCCAGTAAAGAAACTGAATCAGTAATCAAAAAAATTCCCAACAAACAAAAGTCCAGAGCCAAATGGCTTCACAGGAGAATTCAATCAAACATTTAAAAAAGAGTTAACACCTATTCTTCTCAAACTATTCCAAAAAATAGAAATGGAAGGAAAACTTCCAAATTCATTCTATGAGGAAAAAGACTCAACTACTAAAGAACTATAAGCCAATATCCCTCATGAATATGGATGCAAAAATTCTTAATACCAGCAAGTCAAATCCAATAGTATATTAAAAGAATCATATACCACAATAGAGTGGGATTTATTCCTGGGCTGCAAGGGTGACTCATTTGCAAATCAATGTGATGCATCATAATAATAAAAGAAACAACAAGAACCATATGATCCTCTCAACAGATACAGAAAAAGCATGTGACAAAGTACAACATCCATTCATAATAAAACTCTCAACAAAGGAGGGATAGAGGGAACATACCTCAACATCATAAAGGCCATATATGAAAAACCCAGAGCTAATATCGTCCTCAATGGGGAAAACCTGAAAGCCTTTCCCTTACAGTCAGGAACAAGACAAGGATGTCCACTCTCACCAGTTATTTAACATAGTACTGGAACTCCTATCCACAACAATCAGACAACAAAAAGAAACAGGAGGCATCCTGGAAGAAGTCAAACTTTCATTGTTTGCAGATAACATGATACTTTATATAGAAAACCCAAATACTCAACCAAAAAACAGCTAGAGCTGACACATGAATTCAGTAAAGTTGCAGGATACGAAATCAACATACAGAAATCTGATGCATTTCTACACACCAATAATGAAGCAGCAAAAAGAGAAATCAAGGAATCAATCCCATTTACAATTGTACCCAAAACAGTAAGATACTTCAGGAATAAATCTAACCAAAGAGATACAGGATCTGACTCTGAAACCTATAAAACACTGATGAAAGAAATTGAAGAGGACACAAAGAAATGGAGAAATGTGGGGCGCCTGGGTGGCTCAGTGGGTTAAAGCCTCTGCCTTCGGCTCAGGTCATGATCTCAAGGTCCTGGGATCAAGCCCTGCATCAGGATCTCCGCTCAGCAGGGAGCCTGCTTCCTTCTCTCTCTCTCTGACTGCCTCTCTGCCTACTTGTGGTCTCCGTCTGTCAAATAAATAAATAAAATCTTAAAAAAAAAAAAAAAAAGAAAGAAATGGAAAAATGTTCCATGCTCATGGACTGGAAGAATAAATATTGTTAAGATGTCTATATTACCCAAAGCAATCTACACATTTAATACAATTCCTATAAATACCACCAGGATTTTTCAGAGAGCTAGAACAATCCTAAAATTTGTATGGAACCACAAAAGACCCCGAATAGCCAAACCAATCTTGAAAAAGAAAATCAAAGCTGGAGGCATCAAAATTCCGGATTTCAAGCTATACTAAAAAGCTGTAGTCACCAAGACAGTATGATACTAGCACAAAAACAGAAACATAGATCAATAGAGCAGAATAGAAAACCCAGAAATGAACGCTTAGTTTTATCAATTCATCTCGGACAAAGCAGGAAAGAATACTTAATGGAAAAAGGACAGTTTAGGGTACCTGGGTGGCTCAGTCATTAAGCATCTGCCTTCAGTGTAGGTCATGATCCCAGGGTCCTGGGATGGAGCCCCACATCAAGCTCCCTACTCAGTGAGAAGCCTGCTTCTCCCTCTCCCTATGTCTGTTGCTCTCCCGACTTGTGCTCATTCTCTCAAATAAATATAATCTTTTTAAAAAAAAATTTTTTTTTAAATGTTCTCTTCAACAAATGGTGTTAGGGAAACTGAAAAGCAATAGCCAAAGAATGAAACTAGACCACTTTGTTATATCATACACAAAAATAAATTCAAATTGGATGAAAAACCTAAACATGAGACAGGAACTAAAAATCCTAGAGGAGAACATAGGCAGTAACCTCTTTGACATTGGTCATAGCAATTTCTTTCTAGACATGTCTCTTGTGAAAGGGAACAAAAGCAAACTCTTGAGATTCCATCAAAATAAAAGGCTTCTTCTGAATAGTGAAGGAAACAATCCATGTAACTAAAAGGCAATCTTCAGAATGGGAGGAGATATTTGTAAATGACCTATCTGATAAAGGGTTAGTACCCAAAATCTGTAAAGAACTTATCAAACTCAACACCCAAAAAACAAATAATCCATTTCAAAAATGGTTAAAGACTTGAACAGACATTTTTCTAAAGAAGACATACAGATCACCAATATACACATGAAAAGATGCTCAACATCACTCATCATCAGGGAAATACAAATCAAAACTACAATGAGGTACAAAGGCACACCTTTGTGAGGTATCACCTCATACCAGTCAAAATGGCTAAAATTAACAAAGGAAACAACAGATATTAGCGAGGATACAGAGAAAGGGGAATGCAAACTGGAGTAGCCACTCTGGAAAACAGTATGGAGGCTCCTCAAAAAGTTAAAAATAGAACTACCTATCATCCAGCAATTGTACTACTGGTATTTACCAAAAGGATATAAAAACACTAATTCGAAGGGATACATGAACCCCAATGTTTATAGCAGCATTATCAACAATAGCCAAACTATGGAAAGAGCCCAAATGTCCATCAACAGATGAATGGATAAAGAAAGATGAATATATATATATATATATATGAGAACCCTACTAGACATAAAAAAGAATGAAATCTTGCCATTTGCAATGACAAGGATGGAGCTAGAGAGTATTATGCTAAGTGAAATGAATCTGTCAGAGAAAGACAAATAGCACATGATTTCCCTCTTATGTGGAATTTGAGAAACAAAACAAACGAACATAGGAGAGAAAAAGAAAAAGTGAGGCAAACCAAGAAACAGACTCTTAAGAGAACAAACTGATGATTACCACAGGGAAGGTAGATGAAGGGATGGGTTAGTGATGGGGATTCAGGAGGACACTTGTTTTGATGAGCACCAGGTGTTGTATGTAAGTGTTGAATCACTGAATTCTACACCTGAAACTAATATTACACTGCACATTAACTGGAATTTAAATAAAAACTTGAGGAAAATAAATAAGCATTAATTTTTAAGAAATAATTTTTTTAAAGATGTTATTTATTTATTTGACAGAGAGAGACACAGCAAAAGAGGGAACACTAGCAAGGGGAGTGGGAGAGGGAGAAGCAGGCTTCCCGCCCAGCGGGGAGCCTGATGAGGGGCTTGATGCAGGGCTCGATCCCAGCACCCTGGGATCACGACCTGAGCCAAAGGCAGATGCTTATCGACCAAGCCACCCAGGTGTCCCAAGAAATAAGTAATTTTATAAAAGTGAGGGGTATAAAAAAATTATATCTATTAGGGACTATATATATTCAAATAATTCAAGAAATAATCTCTATGAAAGAAAATACTAAATATGGCTTCAAATAAAGGAATATATAAACAGCAATTATGAAAGAAGCCAGACCAAAATACCCCAAGCAAAAAAGAAAAAATTAAAGCAGAGACTACTCCAAACTAAGTTTCTACAAATGAATCACCTTTCGATGTTTTAAGTGCACTGGAGTTAGTTTACAAATGAAAAATTTTATTTTATTCTAAAAATCTAGAAAGACCTATTTTATTTATTTAAAATGTCTAATGGAAGGTTAACTCTTTTTCTACCTAAAAGGGAGGGGGTCTACTCATGGCTTTAGTTTATATTATCCATTTATTCAAAGTGGAAAAGTGGAAAAACTACAAAAGTGGAAAATACAAAGTGGAAAAACTAAACTTGAATGATAATACCTCATTCACTCATATGAAAGGGCTTGTAATGGAAGGACTAAGTATTTTGGTTTTCAAATTACGTTCCTGGAGCCTAATGGGCTCATTTTAGGGAATATTTTGGTTGTGTCTGATAGAGGAACTCTTTCATATTTTATTTATTAGAACTTTGAATAAAATTTTCTTTACACAGGAATTTTATTTGTAAAAACAGTTTTTAATTTGAAAACCATCACCTTAAAGCTAAAGCATTTTAGCCCTATTCAAAGCATTAGCAAGAGAAATAGGGATATTTAGGCTACAACGAGGCCAGGTAAAAGTTCCTTTTGAAAACACCACACAACTACTTGGTAATAAGGATTCTAAAACTGCACACCATATTTTAATGTTCTCAATTGTACAACAAAAGTAGAAGTAGTAAACATATTAGAAATAATTCAGACTTTTAAACCAGACAGTAGAAGTTGAAATTCAAGCTCTGTCACTGACTGGCCATGTATTCATGGCTTATTTAATTAACTTCTCTGAGCCTCTTTCATAAAATAAGTTATAATGCCTTATTTTACAGAACTATTTTAAGATCAAACAAGATTATGTATTTGAAGCACTCAATACACTATGTGACACACAGAAAGCATTCAGTAATAAATGACAACTACTGTCCTTACTAAAAAAATATTTTGTATCTTAACTTACTTTTAAAAAGCACCCACACAACATCTGGCACAGAGAAAGCATTCAACAATAAATGACAGCTATTATCATTACTAACAAAATACTTTATATCTTAACTTACTGTAGAGGAAAAAAAATTCTAATAGATTCACCTGTCAGCTTTTAAATAGGGGAAATGTGCCAGAAAAAGAAAGAGTATTATACTAGCTGGTTCCTCTGTTTCATCCTGTGAAATAACATAAAAAAAATTTTTTTTCCATTTTCAAGGCATGTGATTATTGATGGCTATAATATAGGTACTTGGAAAAGATTTGTGTATTTGCGGTAGGATTCTTGTGAGATACTTAGGTTACTTGAATAGCCAATGAATGCTGGTATTTTGATTAAGCATCTGCTTATATAATGCAACAGGCTGGACAGTAGAAACACACAGCTTTATACCATAAGAACTTTTTAACATAAGAAGGCCTGAGCACAGGGAACCCTAACTGGGCTGGATCCCAGGACCCCAGGGTCATGAACTGAACCACGGCAGCCTCTTAACCAACTGAGCCAATCAGGTGACCCCATTTAAGAGTTTTAAATTCTTTATTTATCCCTGTTGTCTTTGGTTTGTGTTGCTTTCTACACTGAACACTCTCTGTCAGTAAAATCCTTTCAAAAACAAGCTCAAATCGTCTTCTCCAAATATCCATGATCACTGGACAGTGCTCAGTTAATCATGCTACTGAACATAAAGCACATATTATCATTCATACCAACTATTGTCAAGTCCTTTAAAGTTCATAATTCATTTTCATATTTTATTTATCTTATTTGTGCCTCAAAAAAGCCCTGACTAAAGTAGAACGAGAATTAAAATTTTATCTCCCAATGGCTGACTCCAGGCCTGGAGAATGAATGCATTTAACAAGAAAAATAAAATCTGCATTTTAATAATATGAGAATACTGAAGTGTAAAGACTCAATGGAAACTACAAAAATCTTAAGAATAGAAGTTCAAATCTACATCTTCTTCATCATCCTACTTACTGCTCAGGTTAACATCTCTCTCCACAGCAGAAAACTTAGAGGTAGAGCAGGAGTCATTGTCCTAACTCCCAAGAATACAGACTTTTTCTATTAATAAAGTCCTTGTGTTTTGTAAAACCAAACTTTGGTTCTTACCTATTTTACTAACTAGATTTTGTAAGTATACAAGTGACACCCAAAGTAGTAAATATCAACTAAATATGACCTATATGGAAAAACATTTTAGGCACTAATATTACAACAAAGAAAAATGGGGGTTTGGTAGCTTCTCCACACTGATTTGTTAGTAAATAATCTAAATCCCCCCAAATTTTGTTTATCTCTATCTTGTCAAATATTTGAAATATACCAAAACTACTAATATAAAAGCCTAACTGCCTTGATTACAGGGAATTTTCAATTAGATGAAATTCCTTCATAGCACACTAACTTACTTTAAGTTAATGAAGAACTATGTTTCAGTATACAAAGAACTTTAATTCTACCTTAACAAGGGAATTTCATATTCCTCCAATGGGCATTTACTGAGTAATGGCCATATATAAATTTATTGTGCCACTTTTATAACAGCACTCTATTATCATATATAACTATACCATCTGATGCGTTTACTGAATAGAAAGACACTAATCTAATTAGGAAATCACTTGTAACCATATACTTTTTCACACTAGTAGTCATAAAAATTAATACCTCTTTTAATTTCTGTATTTCTACATTTCTATATTTCTATAACTTACAGAAATTATTTTAAGATTTTTTAGTCCACTTTCAATGCCAAGTGAGAACAAATACAAAGCCAGTTAGCCTACTTAACAGGAAAAAATAAAAAACATCTTATTGTTTTTTTAAATATATTTTTATCTAAATTCAATTAATTAACATACAGAGTATTACTAGTTTCAGAGGTAGAGTATAGCGATTCATCAGTCTTCTGTAACACCCAGTGCTTATTATATCACATGCTCTCCTTACTGTCCAATTATTAGTAAATAAGGTTTTATTTAAAATCACCCAAGGAGGTAAAAAAAAAGTCACCAAGAAAGTCAGTCAAGAACTATTAGCACCATGCCACTTTACAATATATGAAAAACTTAACATGAAGGCAAGAACTTGAAAATAGAAAGTCAATTCCATATATATATATTCATCAAGTTTCTTCTTATAATTTTTTTTTAAAGTGCTAAAACCAACCTGGTATAGAAAGTGTTGGTCCCCCTTGGTAATGTGATGATCCTGTATCCTGGGTCAAGTCAAACAGTAACTCTGAAGAATTATTAGATACAACTCGTGCTGAGTTCGTTACATAACCCTGTTAAAATATTTCAAAGGAAGAATATTACATTTACTCAACGTAGTTACAATTATTTTGTTTCATAAACTTTTATGAAGGCAAATTGAAGTGTATGTCAATATTGTAAGAATAGCCTTTGATGACTCAGTTAGCAATTAATAAGTTATAATATGCAGAGGTAATTATTACTGTCAAAATCCTCATCTACTAAAATTGAAAGCAAGCTCTTACAGTTGTTGTGTTTCTAACTAGCCAATTAAAATAGGGCAAATTCTAGTCTGGTTTTTTTTACCCCAAGAGAAAGAAAACATATATACCCATTTTAAATCAGCAGGATTGATACACTCTAGAGGACTACTAAAAATGCAGTATTCCCGTCAAAGAGCAAATGGTAAAACTTTGCAAAATCTATGGGTAAAAGTAAAAAATGAGGAAAATACACTGACCTAAGTACAAATTTAAAAGCTTCCATATCTCTATAAGCCCCCCAGACAAAATATCAGGGCAAACAAATTAGGAATCAGTCTGCAATACTGTGTATCAGGATTAGGGATGAATATAGCACATGGTTTGAGCTTTAGCATCATTTTTATTGGAAAAATTTATAAGGCAAGTGTCAGAAAAAGAAAGAATGGATTCCCCCCACCACCCCACTCCTCCTGTTATTCCACAGGAAGCCATATGAGATTGAGGTAATCCCATCTCATAAGGCAAATATGAACACTTCGTGGTCAACAGCGTAAACCCAAATAAGAAAACCAGGCAAACCGGTTAGAATGGAAGCTATTTATAGGAATAATCTGAGACAGCTGCTCTGCTCCTGGAAGACTTAGGGCTCAAGTTTTAGCCTTTCCGTCAGGAGAAAAGATGGTCCCAGCTAGTAGGACCACCTCAAGAAGAGTGAAAAGTATGAGATGAATGATAATGTGCTCAAGAATTAGGTAGTATAAATTTGTGTATTTAGTATAATTATGAAAAGTGTGATCAATTTAGGGATGTATACACGAATACTATTATATATTAAACATACTGTTAGACACACTAAAAAAATATATTCCAATTCTATTTTTAAAAGACCATTATTGTATAGTAAGCTCTCAGAGTGAATTTTGGACCATTCTATATGTCGTAATATACAACAAGCAAAAGTTTTAGGATTAACAATGCTTAAAAATCAAAAGGGAAAAAGGCACCTTAAGAGAAAAATGGGCAAAGGCTATAAACTGAGACACTTCAAAAGCAAAATACAAATGACCCATACATAAAACTCTTTCCAACTTACTAATCAAAGAAATGCAATAAAGACAATGGCAATTTTTCACTACTGAATTCGGTTTTTTTTGTTTTTGTTTTTTTGGGGGTTTTTTTTTGACACAGAGAGAGATCACAAGTAGGGAGAGAGGCAAGCAGAGAGTGAAAGGGAGAAGCAGGCTCCCTGCTGAGCAGAGAGCCTGATGCAGGGCTCTGAGATCATGACCTGAGCCAAAGGCAGAAGCTTAACCCACTGAGCCATCCAGGCACCCCTGAATTCACATTGTTTTAAAGATAATAATATGTAATACAAAATAACTGCCTACTCGTCTTTAAAATATTCAAGTAATGAAAGAAAAAAAATGAAGAGCTACAGAAAAATATGAGACTAAGAAGAAAAAACTAACTGTAAGGTGTGATCCTGAATAGGATCCTGGGAATGAAAAATGACATTAATTGAAACTCTGGTAAAATTCAATTAAAGTTTGAAGTTTACTTAATGTTAATTACCTGATTATGATACATAAAATGTTAGCATTAGGGGAAACTAGGTTAGGCATATATGAGAACTCTCTGTATTGTTTTTCTTGTAAGTCTAAAATTAGCTTGAAATAAAAATTTAAAAATTTTAAAGTAATGATAACATTCACTACTGGCAAAGTAGAGGTTATATTTTGGTATATTTTTGCATAAATATGTTGGCAGCAGCTATCAAAGGTTTTATGTAAGTTCACATCGTTTGGTCCAATTATTCCACTTTAAAAATTTATGATAAGGAAATGAAGACATTTAATGAGAAATACTTTTAATAACAAAAAATTAAAATCTGTATGCCCAACAAAAGAATGGTTAAATAAATTATGATAGACTATAATGCAAACACTATGTTTTTGAAAAATATCCAATGACATAATCCCAGTAGAATGTTCAGAGAAAAAAGAGGAATACATATTTGTATACGTAGTATGGTCCTGGTTTATATAATCTATACCATGTCTGCAGGGGGGAAAAAATCAAAATATAGTATGTATCCTTCTTTCTTTCTAAACTTCTCTCCAAAATAAATATTAAAGATAGAACATAAAGGTTTTATTTCGTTTGTGCTTATTAACTAAGGGATAATTAAGTTTTCAGAATTTTGGTTTGCTAACTTTTCTACCGACACTGGTTAAGTTATGGAAACAAAATGAATGGAGTCAAAAGGTATAAACTTTTGGTTACGGAATAAATAAGTCATTGAGATGGAATGTACAGCATGGTGACTATAGATAACACTGTATTGCATATTTAAAAGTTGCTAAGAGTGTAGATCTTAAAATTTCTCATCACAAGAAAAAAAATTCTGTAACTACATATGGTGATAGATGTTAACTAGACTGTGGTGAACATTTTGCAATATAAATAAATACCAAATGATTGTTATGTTGTACATTTGAAATTAACATAATGTTGAATGTCAATTATACCTCAATAAATTTTTAACATTTTAAAAAGAAATGACCTTTCCTCACCACACTCTGCACAAACTGCAGAATAAATAAAATACCAAATAAGTAAATAAACAGCTGTTTTTTAAACAAAAAAGAAGTCATGGAAACAGGTACTGAAGTAATCCAAACCACTTCTAGAATGAGGCCTAACAAGGCAAAATCTGTATTTGAAAATTAACATGTAATATAAAAAATGCATAATGCCATATGACTTGACTATAACCAAGCTCAATCTTGTTTCATAATAAATATATTCTCCAAATATTTGCACTAAAAAAATGGAAAATGTTCACTTGTATTTTCCAAAATAGTTCTTTAACAGAAATACAGTTAATACTCTTAAAAACTTTATTAGGAAAACAACTCTAGTTAATTAAGCTCCAGAATTTCAGAGAACAGGCACACACTGTTCAACAGTAACTGGTTAAAATAATTCTCCAACAGGGAGAATACAAAAAGTTCAGAAAGATATCAAATACAATAGTAAGGGTAGAATAGACACTAGACTTTGATTCAGAAGATTGGCACATTTAACTATATATACCTTGGGAAGGTCACTTCTGAGCTTCAAGTTATTCACCTTTCAAAGTGAAGTAATAGTCACAATTGTGTTTTAAATGTAATTGTACTTCATGTTTCATATATGTATTAAATCAAATAGTTGTCACAATATTACTAATAAAAACCTAGTATTATACCCTATTATATAAATAGGTAAACTAAAGATAGTTGTGGTTATATAGGGCTCCCAATACAGTCCTGCTTGTTATTGATGGAGCTGTAATGAGAACCCAGAACCTGACAGATTCCAAAGCTTATACCCTTAAGCTAGATCACACTGAATTAATTTTAAGTGATAATAATATATCACTATTATCGGCAAGAGCTCTGAAAGAGATGCTAGACTATAGAGATATTCCATGAAAAAGTAAACACACACACACACACACACACACACACACACACGACATAAAATGAAAAACTGTAATTATAATTTATTAAAAGCAGTGGCTTCCAAAATGCAGAGTAAATTCCCTTAAATAGGAGTCTTAATTCATCCCCAGAATATATCTGTCATTCTTAACTTTGCACATTAGAATACCTTGAAGAGTTTTTTGTTTGTTTGTTTGTTTGTTTTACAAGATACCATTTCCAGGACCCACCCAGACCAACTGGCACAGCCTCTCCTTTTAAAAACTTACCAAGACTAAGAAACACCAATTGAGGTGTTTTGATTTTAAAACTATATGCAACTAATGAATCATTGAGCACTATATCAAAAACTAATGATGTACTATATGCTGGCTAACTGAACATAATAATAAAAAAATAAAAATTAAAAACATAAATAAAACTATGCCCAGAGAAATTAACATCTCAGAAATAGCTCTAGTTTCTAACTTTTATAACACCAAAGATACAAACCTTCCCTTTTTTTTTTTCTCACTGGGTCCAATGTTGGAAAGATTTTTATTTATTAAACTGAATTAAATAGTAAAGTTTCTTTTTCCAGTTTTCTAGCCTGCAAAAGCTACAATTTATGAAAAGTAACTGAGTTAATTTGATTCTAATAGCAAAAAATCTTCAATTTTAAGCAGCTTTTCATCTTTTCAAATATTAGTAATAACCTGCAGAACCTTAGGATCCAAGATTGAGAGTCAGTGGTCTGGTTAAAATCTCTCACTTTAGAAATGAAGAAAATGAGGCTCAGAGAGGTTTCAACAATGCTTATTAACAAGGCTGAGTCAGCATTCAAGTCTCTTGCTTCAAATCTAAGTTTTTTAAACTACTGGCCCAGGGCTTATATCACTGTTAGTCATTATTTCAGATAGTTATTATCGGTATGAAGTAATAATAACTCAGGGAAAGAGAAACATTTGCCTAAACATATACTTTTATGATACATAACATCTTCAAAATATAAGTGGGAGGTGAATATACTTAGCTATAGATTTAAAAATCTGTAGCCCTCTTTTCCATTATTACATAAATTATAATTAAAATAACTCTTCTATGAAAACACCTCAAAATATCAATCTTTAGTACTAACAGATCTGCAGATTACCTAATAGTAATATGAAATAGAGGAAAAATGGATTATTCCTACCAAACATATTTGGATTCAATTCTGGTTTTGAACTTGAATATTTGCAAGAAAATTAATAGGTGCTTTCATAGACAATAAGCGAATTACTGTCAAAGCACAAACATTTTCATTCAAATTTATTATTTCTCTAAAGCCAGTGCCAAATAGCTTACAATAAGCATGGCAAAACTACTGAGTTAGTTCAATTCCAACTAACAACAAAGAATCTTTACATTTGGGGTAACTTTTTTTTTTTTGAGTAATATAATTCCTTGACTTCAGGACCACTTTACACATTTAAAAATTAAGGAGGCCCCAAAAGAATTTTTATTTATTTGGGTTATACCTATTGATATTTACCATATTAGAAATTAAAACAGAGAAATTTCTTAAAATATTTAAGTAATAATAAACCCATTACAGATTAACATAAATAACATTTTTTATGAAAACTGACTATATTGCAAACACACAAAATATTAGTGAAAAGAGTGCTACTGTTTTACATTTCTGTAAATTGCTTTAATGTCTAGCTAAACTGTCGTAGTTTCTGCCTTCTGCTTCTGCCTTCAATTTGTTAGAATATGTTGTTTTATTTGAAAAATAGAGAGAAAATCTGGCTTCATAAAGATATATAGTTGAGGGGCACCTGGGTGGCTCAGTGGGTTAAAGCCTCTGCCTTCAGCTCAGGTCATGATCCCAGGGTCCTGGGATCGAGCCCCACATCGGGCTCTCTGCTAGGCAAGGAGCCTGCTTCCCTTCCTCTCTCTGCCTCTCTGTCTACTTGTGATCTCTCTCTGTCAAATAAATAAATAAAATCTTTAAAAAAAAAAAAAAGATATATAGTTAAAAAAAGATATATAGTTGAAAAAGGAAGTAGTATTTTTTTTTAAGATTTTATTTATTTATTTGACAGAGATCACAAGTAGGCAGAGAAGCAGCAGAAAGAGAGGAGGAAGCAGGCTCCCTGCTGAGCAGAGAGCCCAATGCAGGGCTCAATCCCAGGACCCTGGGATCATGACCTAAGCCGAGGGCAGAGGCAGGGAGTAATATTTTAATAGCAATTTAGGATAACTATGGATACACTTCTTTGATACTACACCAAAATTCAACAGTTGATATTTTCTTAAGAGTTTACTGTAATGTGGCCTCTGACTTGCTATTTACTAACCTTTTCATACTTTGTTACATTAAAATCTATCAGTCAGTCTCACACTTTGAATGGATCTTTTATCTGTATGATTCTGTAACATCATGCACTGGTTTTTTTGAAAATACTGGGGGTTTTTTGGATTATGCTGATCCTCCAAATGTACACGGAATTCATTATACGATAACAAAAAATTGTGTTTATTAATTGCACGACCGAGAGGAAAGTCTTTAAGAGCTAGGAAGCTACCAAGATCACAGTGGCAAATACAAGTTTTCCAAAATTCTAATTTGTGCTTGAAAGCGCAATTTTACCCAAGAAATGCTATCAGTTGTTTTCCTTTAAATGTGCATTTTGTTCAGTTTGGAGGAAATGTCTGCCAAATAACCAAGACTGAATCACTCACTAAGTGTAGCAACCAGACTCTAAAGTAGCCTCCATTATCACCATCCCCCTGGCGTTAATGTCCTGCACAATTCCCACCCCTTTGTGTAGGCAAGACATGTGACTTATTTCTAACCAACAGAATACAGCAAAGGTGAAAGGATATACATGATTTTGTGTATATAACTATATTATATAAGATCATAATGCCATTCTCCTAAGGATTTTCTCTTGTGGGCTTTGAGCAAGTAAGAAGCCATGTGGGAAAGACCCAGTTGGCAAAGCCAGAGACTCTCTGTGACAACCGTTAAGAAATTGAATGTTGCCAATTACCATGAGAACTTGGAAGCAGATACCTCTCCAGTCAAGCTTCAGATAAAACTGCAACCTCAGAGTCCACACCTTGAATGTAGCCTTGTGAGACCCTGAAGCAAAGGATCCAGCTAACCCATGACTTGACTTCTGACCCATAGAAACTATGAGATAATAAATGTATGTGGTTTTAAATCATTGTTCGTGGTAATATTGATACACAAAAATATATAATACACCATGGTTTATCAGTCATTCTTTCAAGCAAAAGCAGTCTTCTATTTTTAAAAAGTGGGTAGTTTAGCTCACATTTCAATCACAGGAGTGCTTTTCCTCAAGATAACCATTGAACTTCAGACACAGAAGTGCTTTTGCATACTATCCATTTCATCACACAAAGTATTTTGAAAAGACACATATTCAAGGTAGAGATTTTAAAAAATAACATGTTAATACTTCATCAAGGAAATCAAGCATGAATGTATTTTAATGGGAATGCATGGTGGGAATGAATACAAAAACTACTCATACTTGGTACCACCGTCTTGATTTATACTAAGGCACCAGCAGTTTACTCAATATTACTTTTCCATCACCAACACAAATGTCAACATGGTGGAAAAGGCAAATAGTGTCTTTTATTATTATGACAATAGTACTGACTCCCAAACCCATGAAAGAGTCTCAGGGGACTGAAAACTACACACTGAAAACTACTGCACTAAGGCAATGGTTCCATTTTAAGTCTATATTTATATATAATACATATGTATATACTTATGTAAATACAGTTAGTCTGGATTGAAATCCCATATCTAACATTTTCCAGCTGTGTGACCTTGAATAAATAATTTAACCTCTGTGAACCTCAATTTCCTCAACTATAAAACAGGAATAATAATAATAATAGTGCATCCTTTACAGGGATGGTTAAGAATTAAGTGATTAATTTATGTGTAGCATTTAGAACAAAGCATTACACATAAATATCAACTGTAATATTAACTATTACCATTAACTATTATTATTTATTAAGAGTTTTTTAAACTAATTATGAAGATATATTTTCAGAATAAAAATCTATAATGTCCTCTCAAAAGTTTTTCCCAATTAAGAACAAAGAACAACTGACCCAATTTACAATCTTAAATAATTTTCCATTATGCAATATTCATTATGCTTTTATCATATTCTGATAACACAATTTTCAATACTTTACCTATTAAACTTAAGCATGTCACCTGATTTAGGAACTGGATGGATGAGTAGTTCCTGCAGTTATTACTCTGGGTACTGGCTAAGATGTCATGAAGATAGTGACATTTTCTGATTTTAATTATGCTTCTATTAGATAGCTACCCATGACAATCCAGAATTTTAATTGGTATTGTTTATACTGATAAGTAAGATCTAATGTATCCCTAAGCTGTGTAGTTTCAGAAACACTTACAGGTTTAGACAAAGGCTGAACAATAACAGAACTATCAGAAGATCTAGATTCAGGATGAAAATTTATTGGCGAGGCAGCCACTGGATTTGATGTTGGGTTGGTGTAGTGTTGACTTGTAGGCTTGAATGCAGCAGTAATACCTGTATTTAAAATTACACAATACATTAAATATATTTTCATATAACTAATGATGTCAAAATACTTCACTTTAAAAGTAAAAAAGTAAAGTAATACTGTACCTCGACTGAGTGCACCGTTCTTTACTCCCCTTGAATATGAGCTGGGGTTTACTCTATTCAAAATATCTACAAAAAATTATATTTATTTTAAAATTCATTATTTGAATAAAATATATACTAAGAAAACAGAAATCATGAATTGAAAACAATCAAATAGATTCCCGGAAGGAGTTACTAGCCTTGTTTTATAAAGTTTTTTTTAATTTTATTATTTATTTGACAGACAGAGATCACAAGTAGGCAGAGAAGCAGGCGGCGGGGGGGAGGAAAACAGGCTCCCCACTGAGCAGAGAGTCCTATGTGAGGCTCCATCCCAGGACCCCAGGATCATGACCTAACCCAAAGCAGAGGCTTTAACCCAGTGAGCCACCCAGGCACCACACTAGCCTTGTTTTATAGAATAAGAACCACCTTTCTAACTGTAACTCAAAATCCAAAAGCCAGAAGTAAAAGACTGATAAATCTGACTACATACAAGTCAAACTTTCTGCAAAGTTTCTTTTATGGCAAAGAAATATTCCACATCATTAGTAAAAATCTTCCAAAAATATATGTATATAGAACCTATAATTAACGTATATATCTTTCTTTGAATGGCAACAGGGCTATATGCACTCAGGTTTCTATCACTCAGAACCAAACCCCTAACCAACCTCCATATTCCATTCACACCTTCCCTGGAAGTATCATTATGAGGGATCTCACCAGATTATATGCAGCATTAATCTTGAGTCCTGAAAGGGAAAAACTAGCACAGATTGCAGGCTAAAATTACAGTTTACCAGAGTAACTTATAACTTAAGGGGTTTCAAATCTACCAATATACCAGAATATACCAGAAGTCAATCTGAGCGTAATACAGAACTCTCAGGATCACTTTGAAGTTCCTGATTCTGGCATGCAATTTCTGCAACTTCTAGACTATTTGCTAGTCAAACTAAAATTGGGAAGAGTATGGATTTGCCAAAAATTGATGGTTACAAAAACGTAAAAGCACAAACAAGTCCTAAACGTCATAAAAATTTCCTTTTTCCCTCACAGTAAAAAAGAACCAGATCCCATAAAATAACTCTATGAAGTACAGGAACACACAAAAGTAGGGCTGTTTTCTGATAATGGCAATGCAGTGCTCTATACCTAAGCATTACTTATGTCTTATAGAATAAAAACCTTCTCACACAACTTGACACCATTCTCACTCAGAAACTCAAGATTATTACTCAAACCATCAAAGAAATATTGGCTAATGTACTTTTTCGTGGCTGTATTCTACAACAAAAGTTTTTACTCCCCTTTCTAGCAGTTCTATATAAACACTTAACTCATATTCCATATATTAAAAATTTTATGGCTTACACAAAAACAATAATAAAATTCATTTAAATTCTGCGTAACTGTCGAGAAAATAATTTTTATTGGGGTCAGTCTCCTTTTTGACAGAATTATTTTAACATTAGTAAACACTGTTCTAGTTGAATACTGTTAACAATTTTCTACTAGTATAATTTAACTTGATCTTAACTGTTATTTTTTCAAAAATTCTAATAACTATTTTATAATATGGTAATATTCCAGTAAAAAATGATCACAATGACTAAAAATAGTAATTAAGAGAATGTATAATCATGTTCCACTATCATCAACAAGCATGCCATTATGCCTAGCTCAATTTACAATCAAAGTGGCACTCCACTTAGAACCTAAAAGATTATCAATCTGCCACAGGAAATGGTATTGAGAATTTAATTGGTTAAGTGATTCTCCCTCTGATAAAACTGAATAAAAGTGCCATTCCAAGTTTAGAGGCAACAGAAGAAAGAACCAAGCTTTCAGAAGCTTTCAGAAAAGTACTCTTAATCACACTTCTGAGCACTGCCTTGATAAGAAAACTCTATTACGCTGGTCATATTCTTTGTTAAATTCCCCTGGCTGGCTTAAACAAGCGAACAAATAAACATGTACCTGCAATGGGAAATGATTTATTTTCTCCTTCTGCCCTAAAATCTGTATATTAGTTCTCTGCACTTTTTTACATTTTTGAGTGGACATTTTAATAAGTGTCATTGGTCACTGCTTTAACATTCTAACAACATCAAATCCAACTACTCTAACAAAAATCTAATAATCCACAAAGGTACCAAAATATTGTGCTAGAAAGCCATGAAAGATTTAAGTATTAACTAACTGCTACATCACCCAAGTACAGTGGCTGTAGACAGTGCTCTTCTCTTTCATGACTATAAATGTGAGTTGCTGGAAGATGAATGTGGTCAGAAGCTGAAACCCCTGTTGGCACACAGGCTAGAGACTGAAATTATTCTCTGCCTATATATTTTGTAGCAATGTAGGGATTACACTGTAGTTGCCTGGATGTGACAACCCCTGTTTGAGACTAAAATTTATTTAGCATATTAGGACATTTGAAGAAAAGTATTCTAACCTCTTCCAGTTCTCTAATTCTGTGTTTAAGGTGGGGGGGAGGGGAGATAAACAAACAGATGAACAGATTACTTGGCTCCACTAAAAACTATGATTTCCAATTTCAAAAGACCTCCAATGTATCAACTAATCTTAGTCTATTTCTTTTCCTCACATCTGGTATTTTAACCTTTTACCTCCCTCCTCAAGTCCTTAATCACATCCTCATCCTGATTCTGTAATTCTCACTCACCTCTCACCAAATCTTTCATCTCTAACTCCTTACAGAGGAACAAGTACATAAGTACCTTATAAAGCAGTTCACAAGGTCTTCCATTAGAAACAGTATGTTATAAAAATTAGTTCCACTAAAAGTAAATGCTTACTTGAAATTGCTGGTTTTGAACTTGATATCTCTCCAACAAAGATTGGCTCATCATCATCATCATCTTCAACCTCTTTTACTTTCTTCTGCCATGGTTCTAACTCTTCTTCTTCACATTCCATAAAGAGTTCTGCCATTTTTGAATTACCTAATTTTCAAAAGGAGAGAAGTAAACCTTATTTTCAAAAAGAAAAGTAAATATATTTTTTAAAATTCACAGTATATTTAAGATCCACTCTAATAGCCCTAGTGGCAACTCGTGACTTGATAGTTAGGTCACGGAAGCAACAGTGAGAAACTCAGAGCTCACTCTCTAAGATAAAAACTAACAAATTTAGATAAATAGATAATAGTTGACAGTAGTTATTTACATGAAACAGTCAAAACCAGTTCCAGTCTTATGCCTGGAGTATAATTTTATCTACAAAAGAGACTGCACCTAACCATTATCTGGGGAGTAAATGTATTAACAAAGGGGAGATAAACTAAGAATAAGAGGCAACTCATAGGAGATATACTAGAAAAACTGAACCGAATTCAGGAATTCCAGTCACAAAACAGGGATGAGGTGCTAAAGTAAAATAAGGGAAACAAAGTGAGACTTATTCCATTCAGGGCAAATTAGACATTTCTTATCTAAAGAAACAGATCAAAGAATGTGCAGTAAATATGAACTTACACCACCTTAGAAGTTCTGACCAAGCACAGAGCTCCTAGGATGAATTTTAAATATTAAACGTTTCTCTCAAATGTTAATATTTAAATATTAAATATTAGTGGACAATCAATAAGTACCAGAAATTTGAGGAAAACCTCCTGTCTTTTAGACCAAATCAATAAAAAACATAAAGAATCCTAAGGAAAAGAGATAATGCAGAGAGCAAGAAAAATATCAAGGAAAATATAGTTAGCATCTTTAGAGATATTAGATAAGAATGTTATAAAAATATTCAGAAAACAAAAAGTTTTAAAAATACGATAGCCAAGGGGCGCCTGGGTGGCTCAGTGGGTTAAGCCACTGCCTTCGGCTCGGGTCATGATCTCAGGGTCCTGGGATCGAGCCCCGCATGGGGCTCTCTGCTCAGCGGGGAGCCTGCTTCCTCCTCTCTCTCTGCCTGCTTGTGATCTCTCTCTCTGTCAAATAAATAAATAAAATCTTTAAAAAAAAAAATACGATAGCCAAAAATTTTTAATTCAATTGCTTTTAAAAACTCGAAATATCCCCACGGGTGGAACTAAAAGAAAAAGAGAAAAATACAAACACACACTCACACAAACTAGATAAAGAAGAGGACACAAGGTTGTAAGAGAAAATAAATTTCCAAGTACAACATTCACCTAATAAAATTTACAGAAAGAGAACAGAGAGAAAGCAGAGAGTAGGTTATCTGAGAAGTAATACATATTTCCTAGATTAGAAAACATACGTATCTAGGTTGTAAGGCCCCACTAGGTACACAACACAATGATCAAGAAAAAAGTTACATCAAGACACGTCATGAAATTCCAGAACGAAAGAGATAAAAAGATACGATCTATAGGGTGTGGTGGGGCACAGGGGTTGAGGTAAGGTGGGAAGAACTGTTCATATAAGAAAGGTCAGTAAGAATAAGAACCATAGAATAATACTTTAGTAGAAGGCAGTAAATAATACTTCAATAATTTCTTACCAAAATTATTTTTCAATTTAGAGTTCTTTACACAGTCAAACTTTTCATCAAGTGTGAGAATAAAGAACAGCAACATCACACAAGATTTACTTCCCATGTAAAACCCTTCTCAGAAAGTTACTACAGAATCCATAAAAAAGATAAGACTTAACCAAGAAAGAAGACACAGCATGTAGAAAATATGATATTCAATACAATACAAAGTCCCAGGACAACAACTGTTCAGCCCACCCGGAAGACAACCAGTCCAGACTAGATTGGATCAGTACTTCAAAAGGAAATATCTCTGGGACACCAAAGAAAAGATAATTAAAATGTAAACTTTTAGGTTACCTGACAAGTTTTACTGTGTAGAAAATTGAATTGAGAGGCTCCTGAAGGGTGTGAGAAGACGTGCCTACAGATTTTAATATAACTTAGCAAATGAAAAAAAGTGAAAAGCATTAACAGCTGCACAGGAGAGAAAAAAGAAAGAAAGAGAAAGAAAAAAGGGAGAGAGGAAGGAAAGAGGAAAGGAAGGGAGGGAGGGGGAGAGAAAGAAGAAGGGTGGGTGGGTGAGTGGGAGCAAACAGTAAATGTATGTATTCTATGTATAACAGAATATTAAAAGCATATTACAATGCTCATCAGTGAACAGCATTTATTGTAGTCATCATAAAGAAACATCAACTATGGATTAACAAAATATTGAGACAATAATTATATTGGGAGATACTTGGAAGGAAGGGGTAGCTCTAAGCAAGCAAAAATTCTCATGATTATTAGAAAGCAGTTAAAACTGATTATGCAATTTACGGACTAGGAAACTAAGTAGTCAGACAATGCGTAATTTTTAAAAATTAGGGAAACTTACTGTATATGAATAATAAAAGTTTCTAATCAGTTGGTGTTATGGGATGAACTATGTTTTTCCAAGATTCCTATGTTAAAGTCCTCACCATCAGCACCTCAGAATATTACTATATTTGGAGACAGGGTCTTTAAAGAGGTGGCGAGGTTAAAATGAAGTTATTGGGGTGGGTGCTAATTCAATATGACTGGTGTCCTTAAAAGGTGAGACCAGAACATGGATACATGCTTGGAGGTAAAATCATCTAAAGACATAGGAAGCATATGCGCATCTATAAGCCAAGGAAGGAGCCCTGGTACATATCCTTCCCTCATGGTCCTCAAAAGGAATCAACCCCACCAATACTTTGATCTCATACTTCTAGTCCCCAGAACTGTGAGAAATTCTGAAATAAATTTCTGTTGTTTAAGCCATCCAGTCTATGGTTCTAGGTTATAGAAGCCCTAGCAAACAATACAGAATACAAAGGTCTTACTCATTCTTCTTAACAGGGCATTGCCATTGTCAATACACTCAGGATAGACTGTTGAGAAAAAATTTAAAGACACAAAAGAACTCTATGTTTTTTAGAAATAATTATTTTTTGTTTATGCATAAAAGAAACAGAGGTAATTATGTACACTGAACTAATAGTTATCACTGGGCATAAGAAGAAAAAACATTTCATTTCTACTTTACTCACTTCTTAATTTACATTATCTGTTATGTGAGCATTTGATACTCTAACAACTTTCAAGTTTTTTTTGTCTTTAAGAAAATGTGCCTACCTCTCCTCCTTTCTACTGAAGCAAATTTATTTAGTACAAAAGCCACGTATACTAGTATCGGTTGTGGCAACAACACTTACTTTTTGGCTGAAAAGGGTTGTCCCCCATCAAGCTGCAGAGTTGACTTTCTGTAAATTGTCACCTAAGTACTGACACATGATATCAGTCAATTTTATGAGTCACTTTCAGTAATGCCAAATATTGAAATATGAAACTTGGGGTTCAGAAATTCTTGGATCTAATTTTGATCTCGAAACTCACCATGTGACTCCAGACAAGAGAGCAATTTATATCTCAGTTTTCCTTCCTATAAAATAAAGATACCTAGTATTAGAGTGGATCTCATTAAATTAAATGTACACATACTTAATCTTTTTTCCTACAAAAAGCTCAATTTTTAAGTTTGAGATCTGACATATACTTGTAACTCACTTTATATATAATTGGTTCATTCTTGAATGAATGCAAATTCAGTAAATAAAATGGTAATTCTATTAAGCACTTACTCCTTGGAAGAAGTCTGAATTATTAACCTACAAATAATTTTTTAAAGTGTCCTTTTATAAAAATGAGTAATCACTTTATGATATATTGTTTTAGCAAGTCTGAATTTTCAAATACTAAGAGATACTAATCTTTAACTATAACCTATTCACATTTCAGACATAAATGTAATTATTTCCACAAGAAAACATAACTTTAAATAAATTTTAGTTTATATGTTTCTAATTTTTTATCAAAGACCTTAAAAGGGAAAGAAAATTAATTGGAAAGGGAGAGCAAATTAATTGGACATACTTCATCACCGATTAATTCATTCAAAAGTTTAACTACTCATTGGCATGCCTGGGCTAGCTGTCAAAAGAGCATACGACTCTTGTTCTCAGGGTAGTTCGAGGCCCAGGCTGGGTGTAGAGATTACTAAAAAATAAATAAATAAACCAAAAAAACCAGTAAGAACTCATCGCCTTCTAAATGCAAGATAATGTGCTAAGTTCTAGGGAAAAAACAGAAATGAGTAACTCATGGTCCTGGCCTTCAGAAATTTATAATCTAATATACCTATATTTCTTTGGGATTGAAAAGATATTGCTATTAGAATAAAAATTATCAAAAAGAAATTTTAATTCATTTATTTAAAACAAGAATTATTCTGGATTCCCAAACACACAACAGCATAAATTTTATAAAATTTACAAATTTTAAAATAACTTTTAGTTATAAAGCAAAGAAAGATAAAAACTAGACAGCAGATACCTAAAATACTCAAATGCACACTAATTCAATCTTTATATTTCTCCTTATCCTCAGGCTGACACAAGCAAATATTCATGCTCTCTAGTTCCCAATTTATTTGGACTGCATTAATCCACAGGGAAAAATAACTCATTTTAATTTCAGAAGTTACTGTTATAAATGTTTTCAATAGTATCACAAGAGTCTCTAACGGATCTTTTTTTTTTTTAAGATTTATTGATTTATTTGAGAGAGAGAGAACACGGAGCAGAGGGAGGTGCAGAGGGAGAAAGACAGAGAATCCTCAAGTAGACTCTGCTGAGCACAGAGCCCCATATGGGGCTCAATCCCATGACCCTAAGATCATGACCTGAACCAAAATCAAAAGTTGGACACTTAAACGACTAAGCCACCCATGGGCCAAGACTCTAATGTATTTTGTGTTTAAATGAATTCACCAAGTTCTGAAGTCTATTTAAATCTCATTAACTCAATTATTTGAAAAGTTGTAGCTTACCTCTAAACTATTATCAATATTATGAATATGTCAAGGAGATAAATACATGACAATTTTTGCTCATGTTAAGGACCTAGTTGTTAGCTAGAGTATTTTTCAAGAGCCACAATTACACAGCTTATGAGACTCAAATATAATATTTTTTATCTCAGTAGTTATACTGGGTTCTAATAATGGTTATATCGAATATTATATAGTTGACATATATGCATTTTTTGCTAGGTGATCATATAAATATCTTTTGCCAAAACTCTGAAATTAGTATTCAATTTACAAATATTCAATTAAAGACTGACTTGTCAATACGAAGACATCTACTGCCTGCTATGATAGAGATGACTTTAGGATAACCTACTTCAAAAGCTCAAGGAAACCTCAGAAACCTCAACTGATATAGTCTCAAACACACTATAAAATTGGAAATCCTCTGATGTAATTAGAACCATAATTTCAGCCTAAAGCTGTATTGTATAATATAGTAGCCATTAGCCACATGTGACAATTTAAGTTTAAACTAATTAAAATTAAGTAAAATTTAAAATTCAGTTCCTCAGTTTTACTAGCCATATTTCAAATGCTAAAAGCCACATGTGGCTGGTGGCTACTCTACTGGACAGTAAAGCTACAGAACACTTCCACCGGACAACACGGGACTAAAGAATCATTGCCATATCTTGTTCTGATTAATAAACACTTTCATGAATTCCTTTGGCATCTTAGCCATTGAAGCATGTCAAAATTACCACCATAAAAACCTCTCAGGTCACCACTTCAGAATTTTGGTGGTAAGGAATGGAATTCTATGAAGGATTAAATCAGCTACCATGGAAGTAGAATATCCAGCAAAGGTATGCTGTGGGGATCTCAAAGTTCCAAAATGTCTCTAAATAGCTGCTACAGCTCAGACTGAGCCCCAAAATAGCCAGAAAAAAAGAACACTCAGTTTCAGCTACTGACTTGTTTTATGACCACGTTTAATACACTTGTTTCTATGAAGAAAAAAAATAAATTCCAATTAACTGACTTATCAAATACTTTTTAGAAAATCATTCATTCACTGTTGGAGACTGCTCACATAAATATTTTTAATTCCTATCTTACTATTTTTTTTTTAGCTTTTATACATCTAAAATTAAACAATATCTTAAATAATTTTTTCTATAGATATTTTAAAAAATCAATGGAAATGTAGGTCTAAATTTTTAATTGTTAGAAAAATTTACTTTTATCCATTCAGAGGTATCACCTGATACAATATCACTGTGTTAAATAAAGGTAATGCATTTTCTCTGGTACCTAAGCACAAAGTATGGCACAGGTATGTTATGTACTAGATATAGTTCTATTTACTTTCTGATAAAAGATTAAGCAATTCTACAAACCACAACTGTAGAGTCTGCACATGAAGAAAGAGCATTAGGCCAGAAGCCAGAAGAACCAAATCATAGCCTCAGCTTTGCTACAACTTTCAATCAAATCACCTTAAAATTCTGGGTCTAGGCTCTAATAATCTCTACAGCCTAATTTAGCTCTATACTGTATATTGTGTACTTTAAACATTTATTAACAATAAACAGTAAAACATGGTGAAGAATGAATGCCACATTCAAATTCTGACTCAACCATTTACTAGCTGGATGACCTTGGGAAAGTTAATCTCTGTGCCTTGCTTCACTATACGTATGTAACTTATTTCATAAAGTTATAGTGAAAATTAAATTAGATAACACATAAAGCATGTAACTCAGTGCCTGGCACACAGAAATCATCCAATAAACCTTAACAATTTTTAACTCTGTGCTTAATACCATTTTTAAGAACCCTAAGAACAGATCACAATTTTGTTAGTAAAAGCTATCAGCTGAGCATTCAGAAATTATTTTGTTTTTTAAGATCTTCATTGCAATAGTATTTCACATGATGACATGTTAGTTTTGTAAGTATACCTTCTAGAATGTAGCGGTCAAATCTATCCTACCATATTTTCATCTTTTTAAGAAAGAAGCATGTGAAAACACATAAAAAATTTTATACCTTTATATAAACATAACACACAGACCTAAAATGTATCAATACTGTTAAATTACATATTACTAGTCTCATAGAATAAAACAAATATCTAATTCAAAGATATCAGCAGATAAAAATTAACATTTGGATAAAGTGCCTTATACCATTTCCATAAAAAAAAAAAACTTTCATTTTACATCCATCACTGTATTTTAATTTCTAAAAAAAAATCCTTTTTAAAAATGAGTAAGCAGCAAGTAAAATAAAAAAGTGAGGAATATGGTGAATGGTTGAATTGAAATGGTGAATGGTCCATCTCCCCAGACCCAAAAGTTATTCAATGAAATAATCTGAGAAACCACATTATAAAGTTAATCTTTGTTTTCTTCTCATTATAAAGATAATGTTTTAATCGGGGGCCTGCATTCCTAACCAAGAAATTGGCAACATTAAAAACCAGATTAACATAAAAGGGAAAATACAAAACCAAAATTAATATAATTTTAAAAACTGAAATTATTCAAAATAAGGGTAGCATATACAAATAATGTTCAACTAACTCATAAATTATGTCTAAGATTAACAAGCTAGCTGTAAGAAACACTAAACCTTTAATAATTTTACTTATACTTAGAAGAATTTTTCAGCAGAATGATTTTGATTACATAGGGTCACCAGAACACTGTCATTTTTTTCCTCTCACAAATTTCACAAGAAATCGGGTATTCAAATCATTCCACTAACTTTAAAACTTTGGTTTACAGCCTATTTCATTTTATAAACAATTCTTTAGTCTTTGTGACTAATGGCATGCTGAAATGAAGGTCTATCCCAAATGAACAGAGCTTAAAGATTCAAAGTGAGTTCTTAACTATGAATAACAATTTAGTATTTCCAACCCTGGTTCTGTGATCTCTCAAAAATTTCCAGCTATCTCAAGCTGATACTAGAAAATTCATTTTAATGTTCATTATCTTAAAAACATACATAGTCTTTTGAGGACAGAGAGCCATTTTAAAAATTCCACTTCTATATCACCTTAATATCCATCACCTATTGATCCCATCATGGAAATTAACTGTAACAGGGTTAGAAAAACAGAGAATCATGATGTGTACCTTGGCATATAAATCACACAAATACAAACCTTATAGCATAAGCTTTAAACCCTATATAATTAAAAAAGACCACAACTATTTCATAAAATTCAGATGTTTAAATATGAAATTTTATAAAGAAATTAACTTATTAATTTATAAACATTAAGCAGATGAAACCCAATTTCAAATAAATACAAATACAAATTAAAGTACTTCCCCCTTTTATGCCTCTTATTTCTTAAAATACTTTATTGTTAGAAAACTCAGTACCTATACTTTTTTAGAATCAGTCCAGTTAATCGGTTACTGTTAAAAACCACACTTATTCTTGAAAAGGGCACATTTCAACCACACAAAATGTACAATTAGAAACATCTGATCACTAGCAGCTAAACACTACAGACAAAATACTGGGGGAATCATAGAAACTTTAGAAGATTCCTCACCAAATCTTAACCAATTTCTGAAAGATTCTAATTTTTATTTTAAGCAGAATACTGCATTCTGAAAATGGTCACTCCAAGAGTAGGAGAAAAGGTCCCCCCAAAGAGGAGAATATGGATATACAGTATTATTTTTTAAATAAACCAAACATCTCAGAAGTCATTTTAAAAAAAGATCATACATGTAGCAGCGTTAACAGTGAACAGGCCAAGAAAGAAAGAGGGAACGGGGTTGGAACTCAGCCTTGATTGGAGTTAATGGGGAAAAGGACAGAAAGGAAAAGAAGCATTCCATGCAGAAAGAACAGCATGTATGTACAAAAGATCTAAGGCACAGCAAATATAAGAAACTGAAAGAAAAAAAAAACCTAGTGTGAGTGGAAAAGAAAAGGGGCTATATGGTAGGAGATAAGACAGAAGTCAAACAACACAGCACCCTAGAGATAATATTGGGAATTTTTCCCATAACCCAAAAGCAATGAGAAGCCAAGGAGGGGATTTTCAGCAAGAACTGATACGATCAGATTTGTGATATAATGTCAAAATAACAGAATTTGAGACTAAAAGACACAGTGGTTTAATTCTATTGTCCTAATCAATCCCCACTAGGCATACTATATATTGGCTATGACCCCTTCAACTATAAGTAACAGAAAACCCAACTCAAAGTGGATTAAGCAAAAGAGAATTCCTCAGCTCATTTACAGAACTAAATACAGGTACAATTTAAACAATGATATGTAAGTCTAGATTCTGTATCTCCATTCCTGGGTTTTACTTTTTCTATGTTGTTTCTACCCTCAGGAGAGACTCCCCACTGTGAATGACTATACCAGCTCCAACTTAACACCTTCCAAGATTCAAGTCTAGGGCAATAATAGTGGACTAGCTCTGACTGGAGTTAATTGGTTTGGCTTAAGTCATATGCCCTTCCCAAATCCAATTATTGCTAAGCACCTGTAATAGGTTTAGTCCTACATCCCAGGCTCGCCCTGGTACCAGAGATAGAAGAAACCCAACCAACCAAAAACAACAAAAAAAAAACCCAGTAAGATAAAGACTTTGCCAAAGGATAATCAAGATATCTGTTACCAAAGTAGGAAGGAAGATGCTGGGTAACAAAAACATATGTTCATTATAATGAATTAGAATTAGAGCTCTGTCTCGGTCAAAAGACAAAAGATATTTAACCTAGGAAACATGAGATTGTGGGGTAGAGGTGTTAGAAGTAAAAACAATTTACAGATTATTTTTAAGTTTGTGCTGAGAAAGAAGGAAAGAGGATAACTTATTCTTTGTGATTCAAGTGATAACAATATTAGTAATATTTACTTGCTTTGAGTAAACTAGAGAATTTCATTCCTAGTGTTGAGCTTCAACACTACTTAATTCATTATATACTATTATGTTATCATATTATTATGCTATTTATAATAACAACTTCATTACCATTAAATGCATACATTACTTTGATCCTCAAAAATTCTATGACGTTGGGGCGCCTGGGTGGCTCAGTGGGTTAAAGCCTCTGCCTTCTGCTCAGGTCATGATCCCAGGGTCCTAGGATTGAGCCCCATATCGGGCTCTCTGCTCAGCGGGGAGTCTGCTTTCCCCTCTTTCTCTGCCTGCCTCTCTGCCTACTTGTGATCTCTGTCTATCAAATAAATAAATAAAACTTTAAAAAGAAAAAAGCAATTGCACCACGAATAGCTTTAAAAAAAAAAAATTCTATGATGTAGACACTCTTATCATCCTCGCTTTACAGCTGTAGAAACTGAATTACAGAGGTTAAGTACCTTGCCCAAAGTAACACAACTAAGAATAGAGCAAGGATTCAAATCTAGGCACTTAAAAGGCCAGAGATTTCAGCCACATACCACTTGCCTCTATCAGGAACAAGACCAAAATTACAGGGAAGCAGATTTCATCTCAACCTAAGAACAAAACAATTAATAGTTTAAGTATCAGGAAATGAGATGAACTCAAGATCTGATATATCACCAAAGAAAAATATGAAATATTTAAGCATTATATAATTGAAAATGGTCACTTTCAACATCTCCAAGGGCTCTTCCAACCCTAATATTATAAACATATCCATGTTACAGGGATATAAATTTTTACCTACACAGAAACAAAGGGAATTTATTATTTCAGTTTAAAACAAACAAACAGTTGTTACTCAGAACAGTAACAACTGTTCTGAGAATGTTGAATTATGAAATGCCATTTCGGTATTATGAATAAAGTCTTTTGGTAATCAACCTACCATACCCAGATATTTTCTAGAAACTTTCAAGTTTAATGTAATGAATGAAGCAACAGGGCTTAAGTTCAACACTGAGGATAAAATTCTTGAGTTTACTCGAAGCAAGTAAATTCCTAAAGAAAGAATAATAATTGAAAAAAAATAATAGTAGATAATTTTAAACAATATAAATTGCATTTTAACAAACCTGTTTGATGTCAACTCCCAATGATAGCAAATTCTACTTCATAGACAGTGATTCAGAGCAAAATCTGAAACCTCAAATCATGATAAATCCATTTCTGAAATTTTAACATTTCTGATAACAAAATTTTTTTAATGTAAAAGCACTAAGTAGAAGGCCTGTGCTTCAGTAGACTGCTTACATCTACAATCAATCTAAACCAGCGGAGCTTAAAAGCTTCTATGTAAAAGGACCCCTTCTTCATAAGGATATGGGGACACTCTCTTTGCACCACCTCCATTTCATCCAAGTAAAACCTCTGCTGACCCTGATCCAGGCTGCAGTCCCTTTGCTCTAGTTATCACCATGCATTCTGTCACTCAAAACTAAGTTGAGCACAGCAGTGCAGCTACTACATTTTCTACTGCACAGTATTCTACTGAAGGTATCCAACTGAAGATCCCCATAACCCTCCCCTTGCCAAATCAAATTACCCTTTCTTCATTTACATTTTCCTTGTTTTATCCCAATTTCTTGAAACATCCTCCTTGAAATCTGTTTATATGACAATAGACTCTACCCACCTCTTCCTATTTAACTCTATACAGATTCTCCATATTCTCTTGCTCCTTTAAATAGTATAAAATCAGGTTTTTCAGAGTTTAGTCCTCAGCCCAGCACAAATTGTTCCCTAAATGACAGATCTAATATATTCCACAGTCTCAGCTATCAGTTCTCAATAGCAGCCTATAAAATCATCAAATATTAATCTCCAACCCGGACTCCTCAACTAAATTCCAGCCTGTCATCTCTTAACTGCTGAAAAGTGCTATCTGGATATTTAAACTCACGTCAAATTCAGTATTTCAGAACTGAACATAACCTTCTCCACAAAAATTAGCCCTACAGCATTATTCATAACAACCAAGAAGTGAAAACAAGCCAAATGTTCATCAACTGATAGATGAATAAATAAAATGACATATTCATACAATGAAATATTATTCAACAGTAAAAACTGAAGTACTGATTCATGCTAAATTGATGACTCTTGAGAACATTATGCTAAGTGAAATAAGTCAGTCATATATTGTATGGCTCTATTAATATCAAGTGTCCAGAATAGGCAAATAATCCATAGAGACAGAAAGTACATTCATGGTTGCTAAGACTTGTGGGGTGGGGAAAATGGGGAGAGATTACTTAATGGGTAATGGGTTTCCCTTTGAGAAGCTGAAACTACTGTTCTGAGATTAGTGTTGATGCTTGTTTAACACTGTGAGTGTACTAAATGCCACTGAATTGTACTCTTTAAAATAATTTAAATGGTGAACTTAATGTTACTTTAACCTTACTTCAGTTATAAAAATTAGTCTGTCTCTATGGATTATTTGATACTACAGGGTTTCAGTTAATCATTTTTTAATACAAAGGAGCTCTGAAGGTAAAGTTGGGAAGGGAAGAAAAAATGGTAACAATAAAAATTTTTTTGCAACAGAAACTTCAAGGAATAACTTTCAAAGTACTACCCACATTCAATCCAGATGGAGTGGAAACAGCTGAAAATAGAGAGGCAGGGAGGTTTAATATATGTGTTGGAAAGAGGTGGAACTCTGTATATTTAATGGTCCAAATTAACCATTAACCTTCAATATACTATCAGAATCCATAAAAACAATTCTAGTTTTTTATTTTCTTTCTTGAGTAGTTCTAGTTGTAAAGATTGACATTTTACGGCTTTTATTGTTTCCTGGAAATCTTCAAACAACATCTTATTACTTTTAAATAGAATAAAACTCATTGTATTTTACAATTACTATGTAAGACTACAGAATCCTTTTATAAATCTGAGATACATTATGTGATTTTAGTTGATTTTATTTTTCTACCACTTGAAATATTTTGCTAATTCCATCATCCTAGGTATTACCTTACCATTGCTAAACAAATATTCCCAACTATGCTTACAAGAAAAACAAAATAATAAGAAATTTAAGAATGATTTAATTGCCCAGGATAATGCAACAATGAAATAAATCATCGCTATGCTTTATCTTTCACTTTTCTTATCTTTATTTTCTTATTGCTTTGCACAAAATATTGCATCAACTTTCTAAAAGATATATAAGACTGAAGACATCATCTTTGCAGTCTGCACCGAGAAGAAAAAACTTTACTTCTACCCTTTTATGTTGCAGTTCCTGGGGACCTGTGGATTAAACTAACAAAAAACAGAATAATAGGAGGAAAAGCACGTAATTTTTATTAGTATTTATATACACGAGAATTCACAAAAAAGAAGTAAAGCTCAAAGTGGTTAGACTCAAGGTCTTCTATACCATTTTAACAAAGAAAAGGGGATTAGAGCTTTGAGAGACAATAAATCATGGAGAAGTAACTAGAATATACATGGGAGAACTAATGGAAGATAAGGGTTATTATTCTCATTAAGTCTGCTTATGCAAATTCATCTTGCTATTAATTCTCCATCTCAAGTAGTAAGAGTCACTCTTCCTTTCCCTGGACAAGGGGGAAAACATCTTCAAAAAGGGATATTTATGCCTGGCTTTTAGGTGGGTAACAGGAGAACAGAAAACAGCTTTTGTTTCTATTAATTCTAAATTGCCATCTACTCAAAATAATCCTTAGGTCAAAGTGACATATGTTAGCACAGCATATGCTGATCTTCATTTGTCTTTAGTTTTCACTGGATACAGTTAAGAACTCAGAACTTTCATTTTCTGCCCATTTTGGAACAAAAGGAAACTGGCAGAGGTCACATTTCACCATTATTAGATGAACCTAAAAATGAAACCAAAGACAGATAGCAAGCACCTTAGACTTAATATTAGACAAAATCTGGGAAATCTCAGACTGAATCTTCAGAGGAGAGTAACCTGATACAGTTCATAGTTGGACAAGTGTTGAATGCAGGTATATATGATGGTGACTAGAAGGAAACAGATGATGTGGGAAATTTTTAAATTCACTGGATTGGTTATGCTAACTGGCATCTACAAATCTAGAACTGAAAATATCTTGCAATTATGAAGCAAAGAAGATCACCAGCTTCCCTTCAACAAAATTAAGAACCCTCAAAGTTTCGAAAAATTCTTTAAGTATTGCATTTAATGATACACATGCAAAAAAGCCCTGGAATGATAAGCTAGAATTTATCATTAGTATTTTAAATATCAAATCAATATTTATAAGATGGAAACATCCCAGGTTCACATGACAGCTGATAAGTAGTTAGTCACATTCCATGTTGCCCATTTCAAGTATATATACACCTTCAAAACCCGGAAAACAGATATAAAAATCTGGACAACATGGGACAGTGAAACATCCTAAGCTTAAAAAATATAAATCTACACAGAGCTTCAGAAAAGGAGAAAGAGTAGAACCAAGATTAATACAAAAATTGCAAGAATGGACAAAAGAATTTAAAATTTCTGTCAGGAATACAACTTGTGACAAATTTTTGTAAGTGTAGAAGTGGCTTAGTATTACCCAGCAAGAAATTTTCTTGATCTGGCAATATCAGGAAAAACAGGGTTGAACTTCTATGGATTTTCACAAATGAGAAGCAAGAAAAGTCAACTGCACATAATCTGGACTTCATACATATTTGACGAAGAAATACTTTTCCTAAGAAAAACTAGTTTTTCTTCTCAGCTCAATGCATTCCCAAGCATAAATGAATTCAAAAACCCTTTCAGGGGTGCCTGGGTGGCTCAGCCCGCTGAGCAACCAGCTCTTGATTTTGGCTCAGGTCATGAGATCAGGGTACTGGGACCAAGCCCTGCACTTAGCAGGGAGTCTGCTTGAGGATTCTTTCTCTCCCTCTCCCCCAACTTGCACACTCTCTAAAAATAAATAAATAAATCTTAAAACAACAACAACAACAACAACCTTGCATAAATTAACATGGAGAGCCGTATAATGAAAAAATTACAGGAGAGGTAGATACACTCATTAAGAGGGTCAGAACCTATACCGAAAGGAATGACTCAAAAATCACTTGCAAAGGAATGACACAGGAAAAGTTTAAATTACCAAGAAGACTCTTGCTCATGCAACTAGGAAAAGAACTTGTGGAAACCAGGGAAAGAATTTTGTCTAACCCTTCAACCACAACTTTTTTTGCACATTTTTTATCCTGAAAGTGGGAAGAATAAAGGAAGATGTTCTTTGTGTGCATATAAAAACTAGAGAAGTATGCATATTCACTGTAGGGGTGGTATGCAATTAGATGCAGGATTTATATTTGTTTTTCATGTGTCAATATATATATATAAAGGGATTATGTTTAAATTCTAATTAAAAGCTCTAATGAGTTGTTTTACATAATCTCTTTATTTTTCTATAAATTATATAATATTTATATAAAATAATTTAAAGTGTAAAAAAAAATAGTTCCTTTAAATCTAGATGGCGAATAGCAGTAAGCTATTTTTCCTGTTATGAGTTGAGTCCTTAAAAGAAAATTACTTTGTAGAAACGAATAAAAATTCCACATACACGTTTGATACAAATTACCAAGTATATCATTATTTATATCTTTAAAATAATCTGAGTGAGAAATCATATTTTTTTGAGTCCTCTGAAACAGGATTATATATTTAATTAGTAAACAGGTATAAATAAATATATCTCACCTTTCAAAAGTTACTTTTGAAGCGAAACAAAATATGTTGTCAATAATCTCCAATTTCCTGTCACCTAAAACTATAGTTTACTTTCTATTTACCAGAATTGTTTCTCCATTCAGATACATCCCCTGCTGAATTTGTACAGGGGGGGAAAAAAATCTTGGTATGGTTCTAAGTGTTCTCTTGAATAAAAAAAGCAAGTGTGGAGAGAGGAGTGTACAAAAATTATATGTTCTTTTCCTTTGCCTTCTTGTCTCCTACTAAAAACGCCAATTCAGAATAGTAAAACACTGGACTCAAGAAGCAGAACTGGACTAGACAGTGTTAACTGGTACAAATGGTTGAAATGGGAAGGCTGAGATTTGTAGTTCTCCAACATTTAACTAAGAACTTTCCTAATCACAGCTCACTACTGCTACAAGGGCCCTGAACAAACTTGGAAAGCAGGTGAAGTCTGTGACATCTCTGATGTCAGGCTCCAATGGCAATGGATGGCAGCAATTCAAAGTTCCCTAAACTCATAAGTTGGTCCTATCCAACTTTCTTTCACCCCCATTTCTAGAGGATTGCTCCCAGTGATTTCATTATCAGATTACTACAGGTTAATTCATGCCAATACTAATGCCAAAATATCACTCCCTACATTACTTGCTAATTGCAAAAGAAAAAGCTTAGCGTGGAAAGATAGTCTGTCACCGTTTTATTGGAGAGATCAAATTTAGGATTACTAATAGGGTAACATATAACCCTCCCTTATGTGCCTTCTGATGTTGTATAACGTGAAGTACATTGCATGACTTGAGTATTTTTGCCAAAAATAGTAAGCCTGATCTACACAAGCCTTCAGATCTAACTTCAAGTTTACAGAAAATACAGGGATAGAGGGTATAATTTAAATTTAATGAAGAGGAAACGGTCAGTAAAATACAGAATGGGGGTTATTCTACAAGACTACTGGTAGCCTGGTCTCTTCAAAAGGTCAATGTCATCCAAAAAAAAAAAAGAGAGAGAGAGAGTGGGGGGGGGGGGGAACTACACTAAATTAAAAGAAACTAACAGAAACAAACGTACATGATTGGATACTGGTTCCAAAATAAATGACTAAAAAGGACATTTTCGGGACAAAGGGGAAAATGTGAATACATACTACATATCTATATTAGACTGTAGAGAGTATACTTCAGTACAATTACAGTATTGTGCTTATACAGAAAATTGGTCTTATTCTTATGACATCCACATAGACACATCAACAGGACTTAGGTGTGAACTGTCATGATACCTGCAATGTGCTCTGAAAATGTTCACCAAAAAACATGTAAGATAAGCAGATAAAGGAAATGTGGCAAGATGGCAACACTTTTAAAACTAGGTGGTGTACATATGAATGTGCAAATGGGCTATTCTTCAATTTTTCAGTACGTTTGGGGAAAAAACATGAAAACTTCAGTAATAAAAGTTAAAAAGCTAAAAGCACAAACTCTTAAAAACAAAAATGTAAAAGGAGCAGTTGAGTATTTAAATTTTGTAGGTGAGCCTCCCTGCTTCTCCTCAGTCAGCTTATTCCCACAAAAGAAATATAATATAGTGAACTGAGCACTGAATGAGAAACCAGAAGACCTAAAGGTTCTAGAAATGGTTCTATCACTTCCTAGACATGACCTCATTAAAGACGTCTCCCTGAGGCTCTCTTTCCTCATCTTCGATACAGTTCCATAAACAGAACAGTCCAAAAGGGGTCTAGAGGTACAAATCAAGCGTACCGATGGCAGATACAAATGCAAGATACAATTATAACAGTATTTGTACTGATGTTTTAAACATTAACAGCACACAGCCCTAACAATTCTCCAAGTAAACCTGTGCCTTCCATGGCACAGCAAGTTTCCGCTTAGCCTGAGTTGTCACTAATCCCCCAAGGCAGGACTTATCACAAATGCTATGAGGTGGCTTTTGTACTTTAAAACTCTCCTCCTAGGTTTCAATTTTATGTCTAATGGCACTCAAAGACGTCAAATTCTTAAGACCCAGTCCAAATCTGAAAACAATGAAGTTTACATTCACAGAATTTTCAAAAACAAATCTTTGCAAACAAAGAGAACCCCTTGGACCAAGGTCTTCCCGTGCTTGCAGAAGCGGGTACCCTTTGAGGTTTCTCCTCTCTAGCAAGATTTCTCCTTAAAAGCCTTCAAACTTGAGCTAAGTTGGGAAGAACTCCCTCCATCTGTAGAGCAGGATAAAACCTCAGAGTGAGCTCATTCTTTCCGTCTCATTAAGTGAAACCTGAAAACTCGGTCAGTAAATTGTGTATCCAACTCCACGTTTCTCCTCAGGGCCCTTCTGTAGACAATAACGGGCAGAGCAGGGAAGTCCCTTTGACAAGAACGAGGGTGTGAGCGTGGGATGACTGGTCACCTGGGCGGGAGGTGGAGGGTAGGGGGGACAGGGGCCCGAGGCCCCGGATGTCTGGAAGTTCGGAAACCCTCCGGTCTCCGTCTACCATGAAGAGACTCCGGGGAGCGTTGTTGTTGGGGAAGCATGGGTCCCCGCCAAACATCAGCACAAAATGTACAGCAGACCAAGGGGAGCAGTGGGGAGGCAAGCCAAACCCAGGCTGGGGGCAAACAAGCGCACAGGCCCTGGGTGCCGAGGTGGAGGAGGTGCAGGAGGCGGAGGAGGCGAAGAAGGCGGAGGAGGAGACGGAGGAAGAGGTGGCGGAGGCCTGCGCGGCTCCGGCCTGCCGCACCAAGCCGTCTGCCGCGTCGCGCCGGGATCCCTCCCCCGCCGGGGCCGGCGCAAGATGGCCGTCCGGCCGCTGCCGCGCAGCCGGTCCCCTCCCCCGCGCCCTGGGCGCTCTCGGCAAACCGCGCCGGCCTCGACACCCCCGGCCCAGCGCCCCCGGAGTGAGGCGGCGCAGGCCGCGCGGGAGGGCCTCTGCCTGCTGCAGCGCGGGGCGGGCGGGGGCGGGGGGCGCTTACCGTGAGCGGAGCGGATCGGCCTGACTGGGGCCCTGAGGAGGAGGAGAAAGAGGAGGAGGAAAAGGAGGAGCACGAAAAACTACACAGCGGCGACGGCGGCGGCTCCCATTGCGGAGCAGCAGCTGAGCCGTGGGAAGGTGGGGGGGGTTTCTCGTGGAGCCGGCGCGCTGCCTCATGGGTAGGCTCCGGGTCAGCCTCCGCGCGTCCGGGTTCCCTTTCTTCTCGCCGACGCGGGAGGCGGGCGCGGGCATGTGCGTCGCGCCACAGGCCCTCGAAGGCCGGGGCGCCCCGCCACGCGCCCGCCGCGGGCGAGGGCCAAGGCTCGGCCTGGCGAGACTGTGGGTGGTCACCTGCTTGTTCCTTGCCGGCGGGCGGGAGGCAGCGATCCCGAAGTGGGGGCTGCACCGTAGGTGTAGGCATGGGAACGTGAGTTCCGGGTCCTCCCTGTGTGTAACAGCTAGTATTCGCAGGCTTGGAAAGTAAGAGGGTCTAGGAAGAGAGGCGCCATTACAAAGAAATACTGTGCAGGAGGGGCGAAGACCTACGCCAGAGGATAAGTAAAGTCGGGCTCTTTTAATAATTGGCTAATTTTCCCATATTTGTTTCAAACATACGATTTCACTTGTGTCTCCTTTAATTCTTAACTCTGCCATTTGGATCCCTGTAATCACTTTTTTAAAAAGATTAAGTGCATTTACAAAACACTTAGCAAGATACTGCCTGCATAAATACTTGCTACGTCTTATATGTTGATCTATCTGTAAGGGAAGTTTCCTCTCCCAGTTGTCTTCACAAGATCACTCTTGCTTCCTTAGATTTTAACACAAACCAGTCACTGCACAAACCCATCACTGAATTGTACTAATTCTTCCTGTTTGATTTAGTTTCTTCTTTCTCATCCAGACGTTCCTCCCAGCTTTTCTATGGTGTTTAACATTACAGTCACTTCCTTATTGAATACCATCCCCAAATCAATCTCACCAAAAGACCACTTAAATTATTCCGAGACCGGGAAAGGCTACAGGTAACCATGACCTAGAGTCCCCCAAACTGTGCCCGAGTTAATCTATCCAGCTTTCTCTTTCTTGCCCTGAAAGTAAGCTTTACAGGAAGAGAGAATAATCAAAATACCAAACTGGAAATCTAGAAGTTCAAAAATCTTGCAATATTCTTAAGTCATTGTAGCTCAAATATAGTTCTAATGGTTTGCAAAGCATGTTATGGTAATGAAAATGAACTGAAGATTTCACTCTGTGTTCTGTAGTTTGGTCCCAGGTGTAGAAACAGAAACTTAATGTTGTTAGACCCTAGAGCTAATTTAAATCGAGGGGATGATTCATGTCAACCAAACCTACTAGAGACTGATATACAAGCCAAAATTTAAATTTATTCCTTTTTTTTTTTTTTCTTTCATGGCAAGCATATCTGCCCTGAAGACCAGAAAATTCTGCGTGACACATTTTCACTCAAAGGAAACATTTACATGAGAAGCCAAATTATAAAAGATTTCCAATGAGTATGAAATCAACATGCATGGAGTAATTTAGATGATTTTTTTGATGACTCCATCCTTAAAACTTCTTCCTTGGCTGGTAGAACATGACTCTCTTGGTTCTCTTGACTTACTGTTCACACTTTCCTATCATTTTTTAAGAGTTTCTTTCTCTGACTTAACAATTTCCTGCCCCTTAACTTTCTGTACCTACTTTTTAAGTATCCTCACAGTACTTATTCTCCTTAAGTGAGGTCATGCTCCACATTCTTCCCATTTTAATCTTTTTTTAAAAGTAACGGATAGAGGGACGCCTGGGTGGCTCAGTTGGTTAAGCAGCTGCCTTCGGCTCAGGTCATGATCCCAGCATCCTGTGATCGAGTCCCACATCGGGCTCCTTGCTCGGCAGGGAGCCTGCTTCTCCCTCTCCCTCTGCCTGCCATTCTGTCTGCCTGTGCTCGCTCTCTCTCCCTCTCTCTCTCTGACAAATAAATTAAAAAATAATAATAATAAAAAAATAAAAAAGTAATGGATAGAGTTGATTGTCCAGCTTCCATTTTCACCTCTCCATTGTGCTCACCTATGTAATTTGGGTGGAATAACCACTACCCACCCCTAATTCCAAGAGTGGTCCAGCCAGCCTAAAACTACTAGAAATACCCTTACTTCCCTTTGAACCAGTTTTTGTTTCAGAAACCAATCAGAGTGAAGCCCAGGATTTTTGTTTGACTGTGGGAAAAAAGAGATTTTTCTTTCTCTGGATTATATGGCCTTGACATTAGAATGTGAATACTGGAAGAGCTACAACTTTTTGTCTACTACGGAGAGCCAACTGATGATAAAGCTAACAGGTGGAGGAGGAAGGACTGGGTGAATCAATCTTAGAGAAAGAAACACAATCTCAGACCATCATAAACCTCCAAATCAAACCCGATCTGAACCCTATGCTACCTCTAGACTTCTCTGTTATATGAGCAAACAAATTCCCCTTTTCTTTTTAAGCTGAAGGGGTCCAGAATAAGCCTCTGTGACATAAAAATTATTTTTAGCTGAAGGCATTTGAGTTTCTGAAATCTCTTATCTGCCTGAAAGCAGAGCCTCCCAAAAGAACTCAATTGTCATAAATCTCCTCCCAGGCAGCAACCAGAGATGATTGACTCTTATCACCAGAGACAATGAGAATTGTCACCACACCTAAAGAGTCATTGTGCCAAAACTATCATATCTCCCATCTATTTTCCTAAGGGCCCATTTATCTTTCCTAAATGTCATTTGTTTTCCCATAAGTACACACTCTCCCCCACACCCCTTCCACTAAGTCATTTGTTTTCACATAAGTGCCCTCTCCCCTCCCGTCCACCTATTAAAATTGTATATAAGCCCCAATTTCTAACCACTCCTTTGAGTCACATATCTTGGTAAACTCCCTCACATAGTATGTGATTAAAATCTGTCTTTTCTCTTGCTAACCTGTCCTTTCATCAGGTTTAATTCACAAGCCCCCAAAAACTAAATCTAAGAGGGTAGAGAAAGGTTCTTCTTTCTGACAAAGCCAATTGAATTGGGTTTTCTGTTATTTACAAGTGAAAGCATCCTAACTGTGGTGGAGACAATGATAAGTACTCACCATCTTACTTTCCTCTTGTATACTCAGGAAACCCACATTTCCTAGTTCCTTTACTTCTGTATCAGGCCATGTGACTGTATTTGGCCAGTGCAACATAGGCAGTGATTTCCCAATCTAAGCCTGACCATTAAAACCTCCAGTGATTTATAGGTCCTTTCTGTTTTTCACATTTCAGTGGTCGCATACAGAAAATTCTGAGGAACTAGGGGATGGCAGTAACATTGGATGGAAGAACCACAGGTCTTAAATAATTGCACAAAAGCACATCTATTACACAGATCCTCCCTGTACTGATTAGAGCACACGTAAACCTTTACTGGGTTCTGAGTTTTGAGGGTTGTTTGCTTCTAAATTCACTAACCCTGATTAATAACAGAAATAGTGGCCTACTGTAACAAAAAAATCTAAAATATGCAGTATTAGTTGAGCATAGCAGTTAGGTGGGAATTAAGGAACCATGTAGTAGGCTGGATAACCAAAGATTCATATTAGCTGGTGGGTATACTGTTGTCTACAATACCTTAGAAGACAGATCAGTACAAATATATATTTTCTAGCTCTAAGGGGAGAGTTCAGAAAACAGTAGTAGATGTTGGTGATTTTTTATGTGCGATTTGTAAAATATTACCAGAAAAAGATTACCATGGAAGAGAATTAACCAGTTTACCAAAAAAAAGAGAAAAAAAAGAAAAGAAAGAAAGAAAACAGAATCCAGCATTTGGGCCGCCTTACAGAGTTTGAGAACACAATGCTTCCAGATTCCAAAGAGAGCTGTATTTTAAAAGGCTTTGAGCAAAGAAGCCTCAGTAGGATTTGAACAGAATGACTCAGCCCTTAGGAAAAGATCAGATTACACACGTTGTTTCAGATAGTATCTATTGTTTCAGATAGCCTCAAAGAAGCAGCTACTATTTTTTCCCCAGCTTTATTAAAGTATAAGAGACAAAATTGTATATAAATAGGATGTGATGATTTGATATGCATATCCATTGTGAAATGATTACCACAAGAATTAATTACCACATCCTTCCCCTCATATAGTTACCGTCACTTTGCATGTATGTGGGAAACAGCTTAAAATCTACTCTTAGCAAATTTCAAGTATACAATACAGTGTTAGGCTATACATTAGATCCCCAGAACATATCTTATAATTGAAGAAACAGGTATTAAGTTGAAAGATAGATTTGATTATGAAAGCAGAGAAATAAGGCAGCTTTTAAAACCATGTCCCCAGAGGGTTATATGGTTGGTGCTTCAACCATTACTTTTGGGTATCTATCTACCTTTTTTGGGTAGTCCCTTTGCCTCGAGCTCCGTTGTGCCTTTACTTCCAACAGCCAGGATCTGCAGCTCTTTTTCAGGGGACTACCCTTAGGTTATTGGAGCTACTTCACCTGCCTTCATAGAGACTGAAAGAAACTGTGAATAATGCCAGCACTTTAACCAAGTACTGATAAATGCAGGACTGTGGAAGCCCTAACTTTCTTGTCTTGGTTCTCACCCAACTTTGAGGCATGACCTACACTCCAGAATCTCGCTGTAGGACCAGGCTGAGGCTACCTTCTATAGGGTTTTGTCTAATGTACCCTTGCTGGTGTGCATGTTAAGCTAATATGCTAGCTCCAAAGCCACCCTTCTTAAAAGATAAATGGATATTTGGGATGAGAAGAGTGGCTTAAAGATGGAGATAATCACTTACTTTCCTCCTCTGAACATTTCCCATCCCTTTCACATTCAAGTAGCAGCATGTAACTAGTTCAGGCCAGTGGAATGTCATCAGAAGCAATTTATGCCAATGCTAGGAAGAGTGGTTCAGAGACCAGTATTGTTCCCTGATTTGTTTGTTTCTGGTCCATTTCAAGGTAAGTACAGCAAATGAAAATGTTTAGAAACTTTTATAGAAATTTGACATTTTCACAACATCTTTATTGTCTTCTACAAAAGTAATAGTCTGTAACAGATTGTAAAGTTTTTAAAAAGTGGTCCTTTGCTACAGATAGTTTTAGATGTGCACTAACAACACTTTCTAGCTCAGCCTCTAAAACCTCTTTAGATTTTTCCCAGACATTTTTGTTCTTCAATTGGTCATGTGCAGAGATCTGCCAGAGTCCTCGAAGCCCTAGAAAACAGTTGGAGGTACTAGGTAGAAGAAACCTGGGGTTTCTGAATGATTGATGGAAAAGAAACACCTCCCCCAACAAACATATCAATATTCACTAGACTATAAGGTGAAACATAAACTTTAATATGTTAAGTCTCTGGGATTTGGGGGTTATTTTTTTGAGTACCTAGTATTAGTTATCCAAATACACTGTTACTGAATTTTCCTATGACATTGACTTTTATCTCTACTTTCATGAGATGATATATCTTCAAAGCACACCCCTTTCTAAAGACTCAGAGCCATATACCTCATCACGTACTTGATAATCCCATTTGGATGTCCCACGGGACCTAAAAACTCAACATATCTAACACTTATTCCATCATGCTCCCCTCTTCTTCTCTATTTCATTTTGTTCAGCCATATCACCTTCCCTTCAACTGTCCAACCCTGAAACGTAGGAGTAACACTTGGCTGTGTCTTTTCTAGTGCCCATCATAACCCTCAACCCTGTACCAACTTCTGAAGGTTCTACCTTCTTCACATCTTTCCAACCCTTACCCTACTCTTAATTTCTAGTTCCTCTATCACACTTGAGTGAGAAAATCTTCTATTGTACACTCCTGCAATTCATTACTTCCAACATCATAAAACACCCTTTTGAAAAGCAAATCTAAGTATGTAACATCCATGCTTTAGAAATAGATCCATTTTTTACATAGTCCTTAAGACAAAACTCATGCTCTATAACATGGTGTGGTAGATACGATGGATCAACTACTTCAATCTCCATTCCACTCTCCTTCTAACTGGAAATGATAGGAAGCCAAACAAAACAGACCACAAGACAACCATATTCCCCATACAGCCTTGCCACTAGAGTTCAGAACCTGTATTGGGTTCTGCCAATTTAATGCCCTGCACTAAATCTGAAAGATGAAAATGAGATAGAACCCGTCTTCTGTTATTGTAGCTACTACTGGCAAACGTGGCAGGAGCTCCCTGAACCCTGTATCTCAGCTAGGAAATCACAGCAGCCTCTGATTTCTATTCCTCTAGCCCTTTCACTAATATTGCAGTTCCCTGTATTTAATACCTTTCTATCTGAAATACTTAAAAGAGTTTCTATTTCCTGCATCACCACCTGGCCAATTGACATGACATACAAGGCTCTTCATGCTCAAGCCCCAGTTTCTCTTGCCAACCTAATCTCATGATGCTTTCTCCTGCTGCCACTTCATATATCCATCCATATACACTGTAGTTGAGCCATGCATGCTGAACTACCTTCTGATCCCTAGATGGACAGTGTTTTCGTCATTCATGTTACTCCCTTCAACTCCTTTTGTGTTACTCCTTTCTAACTCCTGTTGATTCTCTAACATTCAACTTGAACCTTATCTACTCTGGGAAGCCTTCCCTGATATCTCTGCTCTCATCTGCCAGCTTGTAATAAAAAATTTCTCATTCTTTCTTTTGCCACCTGGTATGTGAGCCCCTACCTATGTCTGAGATATTCCCTATTCTTATAGGGTCAGAGGCTTCCACCTCTGTAGAAATTGAAGATGCCAGCTGCTTGCTTTCCCACTTCACCTGTAGTTAGAGAATGTGTACATAATCTAGGATCTGTAAGTCAGCCATGACTACCCTGGATTATGAATCATCAGCTAATGGCATGGTTTTCTTGCTAACTCTAACAATGTGCAGCAGGAGAGAACGAACCTAAAACCAGTTTCTAGAGGCAGTAGTGCCAATAGTTCTAGAAACAGAGGTGTGGGTAGCTTGAGCTGGAGTGTCTGTGCTACTGGCAATAACAACAGTGTCTTCTCCAGCCTAGTTCTATGTGATTTTGAAAGTTGTTCTTGGATGCATGGTCTCTGAGACTGATTTTTAAGGCTTCTAAGAGGCTATATACTAATGAATAGCTCCTTAATAGATTCCTTCTATGCTTAAATAAGCCAGAGTCTGTTTCTATGGCTTAAAACCAAGAATTTTGATTTATATAATATCCTCCCTGTTCTCTGCTATTGCACTTCATATGTGTAAGTTTGAATTATTGCTCAGCAAATATTCCCTCCTGTATACTCCAGATATACATTCCTGCTCTATTGGTGTTGGGCTTGATCATATGTTTTGCTTTGGCCTGTGAGATGTCAGCATTTATAATTCAGACAGGGGCATGTCCCAGGTGGCTGGTGATTATTCAGCCTGGGCTGCATAGCGAGACACATGGACAGACCACATGCCTCAAGTAGCCATTGGTCCAAAAATAAAGGACACTGGGACCCTCCCTGAAACCTATCATCATCGTTGAGCTCAGAACCTGAAGATTTTAGTCTTAGCTAGCCATCCCAAAGACTATACGCAAGAAAATAAGATTACTATTTTAAGTTACTGCATTCTTTTTTTTTCTTTTTGATTTCTTATTTTTAAAAATTGAGGTGTAATTGAAATAACATTATGTTAGTTTCTGGTATACAACATAATGATTCAGTATTTGTATATACTGCAAAGTGATCACAATAACTACAGTTAATATCCGTTACCATACATGTCACAAAATGTTTTTTTCTGGTAACAAGAACTTTTAAAACTTACTCTCTTAGCAACTTTGATGATAGTATTATTATACCATCATCAGTATGATATAGTAATGATGTAATGATGTAGTATTGTTAATTGTAGTCACCATGCTATGCATTATAACTCCATGACTTATTTATTTTATAACTGCAAGTTCGTACACTTTGACTCCCTTCACCCAATTAGCTCACCCCCAGTCTCTGCCTCTGGCCACCACCAATCTGCTCTCTATATCTATAAATTTGATACTTTGCTTGTTTATTTAGATTTCACATATCAGTGAGACCATGCAGTATTTGCCTTTCTCTGTGTGACTTATTTTACTCAGCATATTGACCTCTAGATCCATATTGTCACAAATGACAAGATTTCATTCTTTTTTTGGTTGAATTACATTCCACTAAACACACACACTTGTGTGTGTGTATATGTATATGTGTGTGTGTGTGTGTGTATAAAGTGGCATGTCATATACGCACCCACACAATCACATTTTCACACACACACACACATACACACACACACACACACACATATCACATTTTCTTTATCCATTTATCTGACAGTGCACACTTACATTGCTTCCACACCTTGGGTCTTGTATATAATGCTGCAATGAACATGGGGGTGCATGTATCTTTTCAAGTTTGTTTCCTTGGGATAGACACCCAGAAATGGAATTGCTAGGTCATATGCCATTCTATTTTTAACTTTTTGAGATATCTCCATACTATTTTTCCATGATGGCTGCACCAATTTGTATTCCTAACAACAGTGCACAAAGGCTCCCTTTTCTCTACATTTTCACCAACACCTGTCTAAAAGCTGTGAGGTGATATCTCACTGTGGTTATTGGTTTGCATTTCCCTGATGATTAATGATGTTGACCATGTTTTCATATACACATTGGCCATCTGTATGTCTTCTTTGGAAAAATGTCTATTCAGATCCTGCCCATTTTTTAATTGGATTGGAGTTTTTTGTTATTGAATTATATGAGTTTTTTTGTTTTTGTTTTTGTTTTTATATTTTTGTTTATTTATTTAACAGAGAGAGAGAGCGATCACAAGTAGGCAGAGAGGCAGGCAGAGAGAGGGGGAAGTTGGCTCTCTGCTGAGCAGAGAGCCAGATGCGGGGCTCGATCCCAGGACCCTGGGATCATGACCCAAGCAGAAGGCAGAGACTTAACCCACTGAGCCACCCAGGTGCCCCTTGACTGAGTTTTTTTAATATATTTTGGATATTAACACTATCAGATAGATGATTTGCAAATATTTTCTCCTATTCTAAGTGACTACATTCTTATATAACATTGTATTTATAGCTAATATAGTATGTAATTAGTATTAATCACTGTAGCAAAAGTCTGTCTGTATTATAATTATGGTCTATTGCTCTCTACTAAACTGTAGGCCTGTTGAGAGTGGAGACTGTGTCTTATTAGTCTTTACATTTTCAGTGATAACCACACAACCTATATTAAGCCTCAGTGAATGCTTGATGAATTAATAGGCAAGTAAATGAATGAATGACAAACACTCTAAAAAACAACAATTTTTTTTGTCTATTGTACCAGTATAGGAAACTTACAGAGCATTTCTTTATTAAATGTTCTTCTTCAGTCAGAGCTGGTAAAATTTATTAGATTAAGCTGGATTGAATTATTGCATGGTAATACAACCATTCTTTCCTGAGACCACTCCTTTTTTATTTTACTTGGAATTTTGGGTACTCCTCAATGAGGTAAAAACACAGGTCCTGCTCATAATAAATATGTTCAATGAATTTCACTTCAATTTTCTTTCCATAACTCCTTAGTTACTGATTTACATACAGACTTCTACTACTTCTGTAGGTAGTCAGTTACTTCCCTTATGTATAAATTCTACTAGTTTCATTTCTAAATATTAAGTAAATCCTAGTTTTCAAATTTGGGCATATTTGGTAGTGTCTCACTGTTTCATGTACCAAATACCTGACTGATAGCTTAGACTTTGTGAAATTAACTTGTTAAATGAATTTGGCATTTGTTATACTAATAGTTTCCTGAGTATGTAAAATTTTCAAGTAATCATTTTGACTAGGAAACATTTTGGTTCAGACTAAAATAGAAACTCATGCATGTTTTTCATTTTGACAAAATATACAAAATTATTTTTCTCAACCCATTCCTAAGTTTCATAAAATTACTCCCTCAGTTGGAGTAAAAATTGAAGATGTGATGAGGCTTAGAGATCAAGTGAGTATAAGGAATGAGGTGCAAACAACAAAAAAGAGTTTATATTTTGTCATGATCTTGACCATTCTGATCAGACTCTAACAACTGCATCAAAGTGGCCATGTCAAGAAACAGAATTCAGAACTATGTTTATGTCCTGTCTCCATTTCTAAGTTTAAGCTCTGAAGCAGTTCTAGGGTACTGGGTCATATATATCTGGGCAGATACATTTCTTTAATTTTTAGAAGCGATAATATTTGTAAGGGATTAAACAGGTGAAATGATGTAACATAATCTCTAAATATGTTGACTGAGTACCCATGAACAGCATTTAGTCATGAAATAAAAATATAACACATTTCATCCAAAACATTTAATAATATACATAATCATGTTATTCATCATAATGAAACATAGTTAACAATGAATTCACAAAAGTGACAATCAGTGATTTTTTTCCAGATTATTGGGACATAATTGACACATAACATTGTATAAATTTAATATGTACACCATATGATTTGATAGATTATTATATTGCAAGATAATTACCACAATAAGTTTAGTTAACATCCATTAAAGCTCACATAGTCACATTTTTTCCTTGTGATGAGAAATTTTAAGATCTACTCTCTTAGCAGTTTACAAATATGCAATATAGTATTGTTAGTTATAGTCACCTTATACATTACTGTATTTTATAGTCCCAAAACTTGTAACTGGAAGTTTGTACCTTTTGAATACCTACACCCATTTCCTGCACTCTCCAACCTCTGTCTCTGGGAGCCACTAATATGTTTCCTCTTTTTATGAGTGGGTTTTTTAGGTTCCATATATAAGTAAGACCATCCAGTGTTTGTCTTTCTCTGCTTGACTTATTTCACTTATGTTGTAGCAAATGGCAGGATCTCCTTCTTTTTTATGGCTGAGTAATATTTCCTTGTATATATAACAAATATGTACAATACTGTACATATGTATGTATAATAAATTTTCTTTATTCATTTACCTAACAATGGACACTTAGGTTGTTTCCATTTCTTAGCTATTGCAAATAATACTACAGTAAATACAGGGTGCAGACATCTTTTCAAGACAATGATATTTCATTCAGATATATATCCAGAAGTGGAACTGCTGGATCATATGGTAGTTTTTTTTTTTTTTAAAGATTTTATTTATTTATTTGACAGAGAGAGAGAGATCACAAGTAGGCAGAGAGGCAGGCAGAGAGAGGAGGAAGCAGGCTCACTTCTGAGCAGAGAGCCCGATGTGGGGCTCGATCCTCGGACCCTGAGATCATGACCTGAGCTGAAGGCAGAGGCTTAGCCCACTGAGCCACCCAGGCGCCCCCATATGGTAGTTTTATTTTTAATTTTTTGAGGCGCCTCTATGTCATTTTCCATAGCGGCTACACCAATTTACATTCCCATCAACAGAATATAAGAGCTACATTTTCTCTACATCTTTGTTAGCACTTACAACTTTTTTTCTAATAGCCATCCTAATAGGTGTGAAATGATATCTCATTGTGGTTTAGGTTTAGTGATGTTGAGTGCCTTTTCATATACCTGTTGGCCATTTGAATATCTTTTTTTGGAAAAATGTCTATTCAGAGCCTTTGTCCATTTTCTGATTGGATTATTTGTTTTGTTTTGGGGGAGTTTTTGGTTTTGGGGTTTTTTTTTTTCTGTTTTGTTTTGTTTTGGGTCTTTTAACTGTTTGTTGGTTTTGCTATTGAGTTGCATGAGTTCCTTATGTATTTTGGATATTATATTTTTGCAAATACTTTCTCTCATTCCATAGATTGACCTTTCATTTTGTTGATCATTTCTTTTGCGAGGCAGAAGCTTTAAGCTTGATGTAGTTCCGCTTGTTTATTTTTGCTTCTGTTGCCGATGTTTTAGATGTCCTATCCAAAAAAATCATTGCCAAGACCAATACCCAGGAACTTTCCCCCCGTGTTTTCTTCCAGTATTTTTATGGTTTCAGGTCTTATATTTAAGTTTTTAATCAATTTTCAGTTAATTTTTAAAAAATATTTTATTTATTTATTTGACAGAGAGAGAGAGATCACAAGTAGGCAGAGAGGCAGGCAGGGGGGTGGGGCGGGGAGGCTCCCTGCTGAGCAGAGAGCCCGGAAAGAGGGCTCGATCCCAGGACTCTGAGAGCATGACCTGAGCCAAAGGCAGAGGCTTAACCCACTGAGCCAATTTTTGTGAGTGATGCAAGATAGGGGTCTAGTTTCATTCTTTTGCATGTGAATATCCAATTTTCCCAGTACCATTTACTGACTATGTTTGTTCCGTTGAGTATTCTTGGCTCCCTTGTCAAATACTAGCTGATAATACATGCACAGTTTATTTCTGGGCTGTCATTTCTGTTCCATTGGTCTATGTGTATATTTTTATGCCATTATACCATTCAGATTACTATAGCTTTGTAATATAGTTTTAAATAAGATAGCATGTTGCCTCCACTTTTGTTCTTTTTTCTCCTGATTGCTTTTGCTATTCAGGGTTTGGGCTTTTTGTGTGGTTCTGAACATATTTTAGTTTTTTTCTAAATCTATGAAAAATGCCGTTGGAATCTTGATAAAGATTGCATTGAATCTATTGATGGCTTTGGGTAGGGACATGGGATGTGAACATGGGATATCTTTCCATTTATTTGTGTCTTCTTCAATTTCTTTTTTTTTTTAATATATTTTTTATTTGGCAGAGAGAGACACAGCAACGAGAGAGAGAACACAAGCAGGGGGGTGGAAGAGGGAGAAGCAGGCCTCTCGCCAAGCAGGGAGCCCGATGTGGTGCTTGATCCCAGGACCCTGGGATCATGCCCTGAACCAAAAGCAGATGCTTAATGTCTGAGCCACCCAGGTGCCCCCAATTTCTTTCAACATGTTACAGTTTTTAGTATACAGATTTTTCACTTCCTTGGTTAAATGCTAAGTATTTTATTGTATTTGATGCCATTTCAAATGTGATTGTTTTCTTTATTTCCCGTTTTAGATAATTAATTATTAATGTATAGAAATGCTACCGATTTTTTATGTTGTTTTTGTATCCAGCAACTTTACTGAATTCATTGATTAGATCTAACAAGTTTTTTCATGGAGTCTTTAGGATCTTCTATATATAAAATTATGTCATGTGCAAATAAAGATAAGTTAATTTTTTCTTTCCAGTTAGGATGCCTTATTTCGTTTTCTGCCTGATTGCTGTAGCTAGGACTACTAGTGCTATGTTGAACAGTCGTGGTGTGGGATGGCACCCTTATCTTATTCCTGATCTTAAGACGAGCCTTCAATCTTTTTACCATCAAGTATGATTTGTTATACATAGCATTTATTATGTTGAGGTACACTCCTTCTATACCCGATTTGAGAGGTTTTTTTAATCATGCATTAATGCTGAATTTTGCTGAGTTCTTTCTGTATCTATTGAGATGATCATATGATTTTTATTCTTCAGTCTATTAATGTGGTACATTACATTTATTGGTTTGCATATATGAAACCATCCTAGTATCATCCCAGGGACAAATCCCACTTGATGATAGTATATGATACTGTTATTCTGTGGCTAAATTCAGTTTGCTAATATTTTGTTAAAGGGTTTTACATCTATTCATCATAGATACTGCCCTGTAGTTTTCTTTAGTGTCCTTACCTGGTTTGGAATTAAGGTAATGCTTGACCTGTGAAATGAGTCTGAGAGTGTTGCCACCTCTTTCTTTTTTTTTTTTTTGAAGAGTTTGAGGATTGCCATGAATTCTTCTTTAAATGTTTGGTAAAAGCCACCAGGAAAAAAAAAAAAATACAAACAAACATGCAGTCCTAGGCTTTTTTTTTTTTAATTGGGAGGTTTTTGATTACTGATTTAATCTTTTTACTTTTCATTGGTCTATTCAGATTTCATTTATTTTCTTCCTGATTCGATTTGGTGAGTTGTGTTTCTAGGAATTTATTTATTTCTTCTGGTTATCTAATTTGTTGGCATATAATCATTCACAGTAATCTCTTATGATTCTTTGTATTATGGTATTGTTAGGGTCCGTGATCAAAAGAACGAGACTAATGCAAAGCAAAGGTCAAGCAAAGCTTTATTTCGCACCAAGCATTGAAAATCAAACCGACTGGTTGGGGCCATCTCTTACAAAGAGGCAACGACGACCAGGACACCGACCCCGACAACGCCGCTACCCCACCATGCTGCTTCCAACAACCATGACACTCCCCACAACCCCTACGCTCCCAAGGACCACGACGCTCCCAATGCCTACCATTCCCAGCCTCGCAAGCTAACCTTTATAGAGGTGGTTGAGCCCATCCCACACACAGGTGGCCAATGAGACTACAACACACAGGGAAAACTGCACAGTCATGCTCGATCAGCAATACGGGTGGCCAATTGAATTCCAATTCACCATGGCAAATATATGCGCACCCCACTGATTGGATGTCTCTATCCGGCTGGCCCGCCCCTGTATTTGGGGTTTGCAAGTAAGTTCCTCTGGGAGGGGCAGGGTCAATCCAAGCTTACAACAAAACGGCTCCCTCTGGCCAACCAGGCCCCTACAGTATCAGTTATAACATCTCCTCTTTTGTTTACAACTTTATTTTTGTGTCCTCTTTGGTTAGTCTGGCTAAAGATTTGTCAAATTTTTTTTTTAAGATTTTTTATTTATTTACTTGACAGACAGAGATCACAAGTAGGCAGAGAGGCAGGCAGAGAGAGTTGGGGTAGCAGGCTCCCCGAGGAGCAGAGAGCCTGATGCGGGACTTGATCCCAGGACCCTAAGATCATGACCTGAGCCGAAGGCAGAGGCTTAACCCACTAAGCCACCCAGGTGCCCCAGATTTGTCAATTTTATCTTTTCAAAGAACAAATTCTTATTTTGCTGATTGTTCCTATTGTTTTCCCACTGTTTCATTTATTTCTGTTCTAATCTTTATTATTTCCTTACTTCTGCTGCTTAATCGGGGCTTAGTTTTTTCTTCTTTTTCTAGTTCCCTGAGGTGTAAAGCTCGGGTGTTGAGATCTTCTTTATTCTTGATGTGTGCATTTATCACTATAGATTTCTTGCCTCATAAAACTGCTTTTGCTGTATCCCACAATTTTGCAATGTTGTATTTCCATTTTTGTTTGTCTCAAGACCTTTTATTTCTCTTTTGATTTCTTCTTTGGTCCACTAGTTGTTCAGGATTGTGTTGTTTAATTGCCATGTATTTGTGAATTTTCCAGATATCCTCTTGATGTTGATTTATAGTTTTATACCGTTGTGTTCATAAAGGATACTTAGTATTATTTCAATCTTCTTAAATTGGTAAGCCTCATTTTGTGATCTAACATATGATATATCCTGGAGAATGATCTGTGTGCACTTGAGGAAAATGTATATTCTGCTGCTATTGGATGGAATATTCTGTATAAGTCTACAAGGTCCATTTGGTCTATAGTACTGTTCAAATCCACTGTTTCCTTATTGATCCTTTGTCTGATCTATCCATTGTTGAGAGTTGGGTATTGAAATCCTCAACTATTATTAATGTGTTTTTATTTTTTAAAATTTTTATTTAAATCCATTTAGTTAACATATAGTATATTATTAGTTTCAGGAGTAGAATTTAGTGATTCATTAATTGCATATAACACCCAGGGCTCATTACATTGACTGCCCTCTTTCATGCCCATCACTCAGTTACCCCATCCCTCTAACCACCAACCCTCAGTTTGTTTCCTGTAGTTAAGAGTCTTTCATGGTGTGCCTCACTCTCTTTTTTTTACTTTATTATTCTGTCCCTTCCCCTATGTTCATCTGTTCTGTTTCTTAAATTCCACTATGAGTGAAATCGTATGAAATTTGTCTTTCTCCAACTGACTTATTTCGATCAGCATAATACCCTTTGTTTCACCCACATCGTTGCAAATGGCAAGATTTCATGCCTTTGATGGCTGAGTAATATTCCATTATATGTAGGTACCACACTTTCTATATTCATTTACCTGTGCATGCGCATGAGGGCTCTTTCTGTGTTTTGGCTATTGTGGACACTGCTGCTATAAACATTGGGGTGCTTATGCCCCTTTGAATCACTATGTTTGTATCCTTTGCATAAATATCTAGTAGTGCAATTGCTGGGTTTTAGGGTAGTTCTCTCTCTAACTTTTTGAGAAACATCCATACTGTTTTCCAGAGTGGCTACACCAGCTTGCATTCCCACCAGCAATGTAAGTGGGTTCCGCTTTCTTTGCATCCTCACCAACATCTATTGTTTCCTGAGTAGTTCATTTTAGCCATTGTGTTAGCTTCATTGTGCTTTTGATTTCTATTTCCCTGATGCTAATTGATGTTGAGCATTTATTCATGTGTCTGTTAGCCATTTGTATGTCTTCTTTGGAGAAATGCCTGTTCATGTCTTTTGACCATTTCTTAACTGGATTTTCTTGGGGGGGTTGTTTGATAAGTTCCTTATAGATTCTGATATGTCATTTGTGAATATCTTCTCCAATTCTGCAGGTTGCCTTTTCATTTTGTTGATTGTTTCCTATGCTGTGCAAAAGCTTTTTATCCTGATGAAATCCCAATAGTTCATTTTCTTTAAAGATTTTATTTATTTATTTGACAGAGATCACAAGTAGCAGAGAGGCAGGGGGTGGGGAGGAAGCAGGCTCCCTGCTGAGCAGAGATCCTGATTCGGAGCTCTATCCCAGGACCCTGAGATCATGACCAGAGCCGAAGGCAGAGGCTTAACCCACTGAGCCACCTGAGCGCCCCACCAATAGTTCATTTTTGCCTTTGTTTCCCTTGCCTTTGGGAACATGTATAGCAAGAAATTGTTATGGACAAGGCTGCCTGTGTTCTCCTCTAGGACTTAGATGGATTCCTATCTCACATCTAGGTCTTTCATTTAATTTGAATTTGTTTTTGTGTATGGTGTAAGAAAGTGCTCCAGTTTCATTCTTCTGCATGTTACTGTCCAGTTTTTCCAACACCCATTTGTTGAAGAGACTTTTTTCTTTTTTTTTTTCAAAGATTTTATTTATTCATTTGACAGAGAGCGATCACAAGTAGGCAGAGAGGCAAGCAGAGAGAGAGTGAAGCAGGCTCCCCACTGAGCAGAGAGCCCAATGTGGGGCTCAATCCCAGGACTCTGAGACCATGACCTGAGCCGAAGGCAGAGGCTTAACCCACTGAGCCACCCAGGTGCCCTGAGACTGTCTTTTTTCTGTTGGGTATTCTTTCCTACTTTATCAAAGATTAGTTGACCATAGAGTTGAAGGTCCATTTCTGGGTTCTCTATTCTGTTCCATCAATCTATGTGTCTGTTTTTGTGCCAGTACCATACTTGTCTTGATGATTACAGCTTTGTAATACAGCTTGAAGTCCAGCATTATGATGCCTCCAGCTTTGGTTTTCTTTTTCAACATTCCTTTGGCTATTCGGGGTCCTTTGTGGTTCCATACAAAATTTAGAATTGTTTGTTCCAGCTCTGTGAAAAATGCTGGTGGTATCTTGATAGGGGTTACATTGAATATGTAGAATGCTTTGGATAGCATAGACATTTTAACAGTATTTTTCTTCTAATCCATCAGCATGGAATGTCTTTAATAGTTTGGATGCCTTTTTATCTTCTTTTTATTGTCTGATTGCTGAGGCTAGGACTTCCAGTACTATGTTGAACAACAGTGGTGAGAGTGGACATTCCTGTTGTGTTCCTGACCTTAGGGGAAAATTCTCAGTTTTTCCCCATTGAGGATGATATTCACTGTGTGTCTTTTGTATATGGCTTTTATGGTATCGAGGTTTGTTACCTCTAACCCTACATTGTGGAGGGTTTCTATCAAGAAAGAATGCTGTATTTTCTCAAATACTTTTTCTATATCTATTGAGAGGCTTATACAGTTCTTATCCTTTATTAATATGGTGCCTCACATGGATTAATTTGCAGATGTTGAACCACCTTGGTAGCCCAGGAATAAATCCCACTTGGTTGTGGTAAATAATCCTCTTGATGTACTGTTGGATCCTACCGGCTAGTATCTTGGTGAGAATTTTTGCATCCATATTCATCAGGGATATCGGTCTGTAATTATCCCTTTTGATGGGGGCTTTGTCTCGTTTGGGGATCAAGGTAATGCTGGCCTCATGGAATGAGTTTGGAAATTTCCCTTCCATTTCTACTTCTTAGAATAATTTCAGAAGAATGGATATTAATGCTTCTTTAAATGTTTGATAGAATTCCTCTGGGAAGCCATCAGTCTCTGGACTCTTATTTGTTGGGAGATTTTTGATTACCTTAATTCATTTTCTTACCTGGTTATGGGTCTATTCAGGTTTTCTGTTTCTTCCTGTTTCAGTTTTGGTAGTTTATATGTTTCCAGGAATTTATCCATTTCTTCCAGATAGCCTACTTTGCTGGCATATAATTTCTCATAATATTTAAATTGTTTGTATTTCATTAACTCCTCACTCACAGTAACGGACAGATCATCTAAGCAGAAGATCAACAAGGAAACAAAGACTTTGAATGGCACACTGGAGCAAATGGACTTAATAGATATAAAGCATTTCATCCTAAAGAAGCAGAATACACATTCTTCTCAAGTGAACATGGAACATTCTCCAGAATAGATCACACACTGGATCACAAATCAGGACTCAACTAGTATAAAAAGACTGAGATCGTATCATGCTTATTTTCAGACCATAATGCTATGAAACTTAAAGTCAATCACAAGAAAAAAATTTGGAAGGACCACAGATATATGGTGACTAAAGAACATCCTACTAAAGAATGAATAGGCCAACCAGGAAATTAAAGAATTTAAAAAATGACGGAAGTAAATGAAAATGAAAACTCGATAGTTCAGAACCGTTGGGATGCAACTAAGGCAGTCCTGTGAGGGAAGTATAAAGCAATACTGGTCTTCCTCAAGAAGCAAGAAAAGTCTCAAATACACAAACTAATGTTACACCTAAAGGAGCTGAAAAAAGAACAGCAAATAAAGCCTAAGTCCAGCAAGAGAAGAGAAATAATAAAGATTAGAGCAGAAATCAATGATACAGAAATAATAATAATTTTTTTAAAAGAACAGTAGAACAGACCAATAAAAGTAGGAGCTGGTTCTTTGAAAGAATTAACAAGATTATCAAAAAGAAAAGAGAAATGACCCAAATAAATAAAATCATGAATGAAAGAGGAGAGATCACAACCAACACCAAAGAAACTCAATTATTATTATATTGCTGTTTATTTGCATCCAGCTCTGTTAGTATTTACTTTATATATTTAGGAGGTTTGATATTTGGTACATAAATATTTATATAATTATTATTTTTAATTGTATCTATACAATGTTTTGTTTCAAAAAAGAAAATATATAAAAGATACAAACAATATAGAAAATCAAATAAATTAAAAATAAGAAGGTCAAAAGGGAAGAAAAGTTAGGAAAGTTTCATATCATCCTAATGCAGAAAGCAAACCAATTTCTTAGGAAAGCAAAACTATGCTTCAATTCAAACCGGAAAATAATTTCTCCATTGGGTCATTGTAGGCAAGATTTGATTCAATGTATAGTATGCCTTAATCTGGGAGTAGATTTCAGTGTACCCAGAGAAATGGATGAATTATAAATCCTGTAGGTAGTCTTCCTTAGTGTTTCTTTCATTTAAGCTTAAAAAAAAAAAAAAAGGATAGTGAACAGCTCTGAATTTGAAATTAAACCACCTGATAAATACCTAGAATACAGCTATTCATTGTCACTAATTAAGTATAGAGCCTTAGGTTTTAATAAGCAGTAGAGCTGGGGGGTAGCTTTGACATTTTCTGGTGAATATTAAAATATGCAAAAAGCTGCCTGTATGAAAGTCACTCCACCTGGCACTTGGAGTTGTGCCAAAAAGGGTCTAGGAATAAGGATGAAATTGTCTTCAGAAAGTAATTTGTGTCCCCTCTAAACTACAGAGAAATGAGTAACTGAAACTATAGAGTTCCACACCATAAAGCATGGCAGCAATAATTTTGGTCTGGAAAATTCTAAGTACTACCACCACACTTTGCCATTAAAATTTTTTATACTAAAATATCCACAGAGCATCAATATGTAAGTACTATTAATTTGTCATTATTGAATAGCCCACCTGAAACTTGCCTGCTTTTTTTTTTTTTTTAAGATTTTATTTACTTATTTGTCAGAGAGAGAGAGAGAGCGAGCACAGGCAGACAGAGTGGCAGGCAGAGGCAGAGGGAGAAGCAGGCTCCCCACAGAACAAGGAGCCCGATGTGGGACTCGATCCCAGGACGCTGGGATCATGACCTGAGCCGAAGGCAGCTGCTTAACCAACTGAGCCACCCAGGCGTCCCTTGCCTGCTTTTTTAATATAATATTGGCCCAAGATGGCTAGAGTTCCAAATTATCAAGTATGAAAGTGGCAGTTTAAATTCACATATCTGGTAAGCAGCACATAAGTGAAGCTTCTTATTTTCATTGCACAAAGGAAACAGTTTATTTATTTATTTACTTACTTTTAAAAGATTTTATTTGGGTGCCTGGGTGGCTCAGTGGGTTAAAGCCTCTGCCTTTGGCTCAGGTCATGATCCCAGGGTCCTGGGATTGAGCCCCGCATTGGGCTCTCTGCTCCGCACGGAGCCTGCTTCCCCCTCTCTCTCTGCCTGCCTCTCTGCCTACTTGTGATCTCTCTCTCTGTGTCAAATAAATAAATAAAATCTTTTAAAAAAATAAATAAATAAAATAAAAGATTTTATTTATTTACCTGATGGGGGGCAAAGGGAGAGGGGGAGGGAGATAATTTTAAGAAGATGCTGGACTGAGTGCAGAGCCTGACACAGGGCTTAATCTCATGACCCTGAGATCACAACCCCAGCCAAAACCAAGAGTTGGATGCTCAATGGACTGAAACACACAGAAACCCCCGGAAGCAGTATTTTTAAGAAGGTTCCACACCCAGCATGGAACTTGAACTCACCACCATGAGATCAAGACCTGAGCCAAGATCTATAGTTAGACACTGAACTGACTGAGCCATCCAGGGACCCCGAGAAATAGTATTATTATTTTTTTTTATTATGTCCAGTTAGCCACTGTATAGTGCATGATTAGTTTTTGACATAGTGTTCAGTGTTTCATTAGTTACATATAATACACAGTGCTCATCATAACACATGCCCTCCTCAATACTCATCACCCTTTTAACCTCTCCCCTCAACCCTCTCCCTTCTGAAACCCTCAGTTTATTTCCTGGGGTTGAAAGCAGTATTTTTAAAATAGAATAGCCCATGTTGCAAATATTTAAGAGCTATCATGAGATTGCCAAGTCATCTGAAGTGAGATTCTTCATCATTTTTGGAATGTCCTTGGTCATTACTTCGTCAAGCAATGCCTCTGTTCCATTCTTTCCTTCCTCTCCTTTTGGAACTGTGATTAAATGAATATTAGATCTCCTCTCCATGTCTCCTAACTTTTCTTCTATATTTCCTATCATTTTTGTCTCTCTGTGCTGCATTCTGGATAATTTCTTCTAAAATATTTTCTAATTTGCTCTTATATATATATCTGCTCATTTTAAAATTTTATATATTGCATTAACTTATGTACAGTAGCATTGGTTCTTTTAAAAAATCTTATCAGTCACTTTTTAGACTATTCTCAATTCATTTTTTACTTAAGTATAGTAAGTCACTTTTTTAAACTAGAGAGGAGGAGAGGGGAGGGGCAAGGGAGAGAGAATCTTAAGCAGGATCCACGTCTAGTGCTGAGGCCAATGTGGGGCTTGATCTCACAACCCTGATATCATGTCCTGAGCTGAAATCAAGAGTCAGATGCTTAATTGATTGAGCTTCCCAGGCACCCCCAGTAAGTCATGTTTTAAAAATAATCTCTGTCTAGGGGCACCTGGGTGGCTCAGTGGGTTAAAGCCTCTGCCTTTGGCTCAGGTCATGATCCCAGGATCCTGGGATCGAGCCCCGCATCGGGCTCTCTGCTCGGCAGGGAGCCTGTTTCCCCCTCTCTCTCTACCTACTTGTGATCTCTCTCTCTCTCTCTCTCTCTCTCTGTCAAATAAATTTAAAAAAAAAATCTCTGTCTAATAATTTCAATATATGCCATATTTTGTTTCTGTGATTTTTCTCATGGGATGCTTTCCGTGTGTGTGTGTGTGTGTGTGTGTGTGTGTGCATGCACACGCCTGTGTGTTTTATTGAGCACTGCTCATTGTCCCTAAAATATTATGTGAAAGGATTCTCTGAGGTCCAGGATAAATGTACCTTCTTTCAAAAAGGATTTCCTTCTACCAGTTCAGGACCAAATTATCCAAATTCAGGGCTTCATGTTTCCTGGACCATTCAAATCCAGGTTTGTAACTCTTGGGAAGAGCAAACCCATTGCCACAACCTCTAAAGGAGGAGTTTTTCTCCTTTTCTTCTTATCTCTGCTTTTCTCAATGTGAAGACAACATTCCCTTTGGTCCTCTGGGTGTATGGGTAGGTATATTTCAGGTTTTCTTTTGTTCTGAAGTTGACACCACTTCAGTGGAGAAGGGGTGGTCTACTATGCTTCCCAACTTGAGCAGGACTCTAGTTTCAATTTCTGATTTCTCCACATGTGAGATTGTTAAAACCAATAACCAGACCTGCCCAGGTCCACAAGTTCCCTTAGAGAGTAAATCAACCTTAGTGTATCAGTGTTCTGCTTAGCTATCCAGAATCTAGTGTTTTCTTCAATTTTTGTCATAATTTTGGCTCTACACCTTCTCGAAGAAACACTTAATTGTTCCAATATTTGTAGGTTCCTTCGTCGGGAAGATTGAGAGTAAAAATAGAAAATATAATTTTACGAAGAAGAGAGATTTTCTTTTCTTCCAATGTCTGTGTCTGGTTTTGGTGAGGGAGTAATGATGGCCTCGCAGATTTGGGAAGTTGATCATCCCTCCTCTTCAGTTTTTTGGAGTGTTATTGTTTTCTTAATTAAATATTTGGTAGATTTTCTCAGGAAAGTCATCAGGGCCTGGATTTTTCTTTGTGGGAAAGTTTGTTTGTTTGTTTGTTTGTTTTAAGGATTTTATTTATTTATTTGACAGACAGAGATCATAAGCAGGCAGAGAAGCAGGCAGAGAGAGCAGGGGAAGCAGACTCCCCACTGAGCAGAGAGCCCAATGTGGGGCTCCATCCCAGGACTCTGAGACCATAACCTGAGCCGGAGGTAGAGGCTTAACCCACTGAGCCACCCAGGCGCCCCAGGACTGTCTTTTTTCTGTCGGGTATTCTTTCCTACTTTGTCAAATATTAGTTGACCATACAGTTGAAGGTCCATTTCTGGGTTTTCTATTCTGTTCCATCAATCTGAGAATGATTCAATCTGAGAATGTTCCATCAATGAGAATTTCACACTTCACCCAGTGGTGAGTTTTTCTGCTCTCTTGCTTGTGTATTTGGATGAACAAAATTTATTTATTTATTTTTAAAATATTTTTATTTGTTTATTTGACAGAGAGAGAGAGAGAGATCACAAGTAGGCAGAGAGGCAGGCAGAGAGAGAGGGGGAAGCAGGCTCCCGGCTGAGCAGAGAGCCCAATGCAGGACTCAATCACAGGACCCTGAAATCATGACCAGAGCTGAAGGCAGAGGCTTTAACCCACTGAGCCACCCAGGCACCCCTGTAGGTAAGTTTTTAATGACAAATTCAATTTCTTTAATAGACATACATATATTTAGGTCATCAGTTTCTTCTTGGATGAACTTTGGCAGTCTCTGTATTTCAAGTAATTCATCCATGTCATCTAAATTGTCAGATTTATTGACATAAAGCTGTGCACAATATTCTTTTTAACGTTTTAACATCTGAAGAATATGTATGTCTCTTCTCTCATTCCAAATATTTTTAATTTGTGTCTTCTCTCTGTTTTTCTTTTTCTAATCAATCAGGCTAGAAATTTATTAATTCTTTTTCCATTTTCCCAAAGGACTAACTTTTCATGGATTTCTTCTATTGTTTTTCTGTTTTCTATTTTATTGATTTCTGTTCTAATATGTTCTATTTCCTTTCTTCTGCTTATTTTGGCCTTAACTTTCACTTCTTTTCCTAGTTCTTATGATGAAAGGTGAGGTCACTGAATTGAGACCTTTCTTACTTCCTAACACAGGCATTTAGTGCTATAAAGTTCTAAGTATAGATTTAGCTGCATCTAACACATTTGACTTGTTGCGTCTTCATTTTCATTCATTTTATTTTAGCAAAATGCTTTGTTTCAATTCAAATCTATCTTGATATGTTATTTGACACTTAGGTTATCTAGAAATGTGATTTTAGTTTACAAATATTTGAGGGTTTCCTAGATATTTGTTTGTTTGTTATTGATTTACAATTTGGGTTTTTGTTTTTGTTTTTGTTTTTTACATTAATTGACTTTACTTTTACAACAATTCTAGGTTTTCAGAAAAACTGGGCAGGAAGTACAAAGTTCCCTTTTACCCATTCTCCTTCCCCCCTAACTTCCCCCATTATTAACATCTTGTATTAATGTGGTACGTTTGTGGCAGTTGTCTATAATTTACATTAGAGTTCATTCTGTTTTGTATTGTTCATTCAAATATTCATTTGTTTTGACAAATGCATATTGTTATGTATCCACCATTGTAGTATCATACAGAATAGCTTCATTATCCTAAAAATCCCCTGTGTTCCACCTGTTTATGTCTCTCTCCCTGCAAACCCTTAGCTATGACTGATCTTTTTGTTGTTTATTGTTTATCTTATTATTGTCTATCTTTTTATCTTTTTATTGTTTATCTATTTATTATTCTATAGATTTTCCTTTTCCAGAATGTCATATAGTTGGAATCATAGAGTATGTAGCCTTTTCAGAATGGCCTGTTTTGCTTAGCAATATGCATGTGAGGTTTGTCCATGACTTTTCATGGCTTGATAGCTCATTTCTTTTTATTGCTGAATAATATTCCATTGTCCTGATGTACCAGTTTGTTTATTCAAATTCACCTATTAAAGGACATTGGTTGCTTCTAATTTTTAGCAACTATGATTAAAGTTGCTATTTACATTTGTGTTCAGGCTTTTGTGTGGACACATTTTAAAATCATTTGGATAAACATCTAGGACTTTAAGAGTTTGATTCCCTTGTCCAGGGTCATATAGTTAAGGAATAACACAGCTAGAGTTTGAAACCAAATAATCTGATCTAGAGTCTGTACCTTTAACCACTACCTTAAACTGCCTTTCAACATGTGATACAAGTGAGATGAACACAGTAAGGGAAGATTCATGGATGAAGGGGTTTGAATCCAATCTTTTTCTAAAAAGATTTTATTTATTTATTTGAGAGAGAGAGAGAGAGCACAGGCAGGAGGGAGGGGAAGAGGGAAAGGGAGAGGGAGAAACAGACTCCCCACTAAGCAGGAGCCTGATGGGCTCTAAACCATGATTCTGAGATCATGACCTGAGACCTGAGCCAAAGGCAGATGCTTAACCGACTGAGCCACCCCCGGAATCCAATCTTAAAAGAGAACTAAGAATTGGATAAGTGGAAGTGGGAAGAAACTTTCAATAAAGGGTATGGCGAAATGATGCTTGGAAAAGTATAGTGTGGGAAAGTGACGATGGTTGCACAATAATGTGAATTGCTTAAGGCCACTAAATTGTAAACTTAAAAATAGTTAAAGTGGTAAAATTTATGTCATGTGTATTTTATTGCAATTTTTAAAAAGGTATAGTGTACATGTTGATTTATGGGTGTGGTAGAAATTAATCTGATGGAAGTTAAAGTTTTATTGGGGGAATAAAAGGCAATGAAGTTGAATATGTTAATTTAGAATAAGATCAGCATGAATTTTAGTGATAGTATAAGGTTTTGGGGAATCATTAAAAATTTTGGAAGATGAAATAGACAAGAAATCTGCAACTTTCAAGTTCTAAGCTATGCTTTATGAGAACTTTATTGAAATGGGGCAAGGCTGGGGGCAACTCAGTCTAGGTGTGTTTGCATGTACATTATCTCATTTCCTCCCATAGCATCTTTATAAGGTGGGTATTACTGCTCCCATTCTAAGTCAAGGAAGCTAAGGTTTATTCGTGCTCAGAATACTAATACAGAGTAAAAGCACAGTAATTTGAAACCAGATCTCTTAACTTCAAACCTAGTGGGTTCATAAATGGCAAAAACAACATGGATTTAGGAATTACATAGATCTTCATCTGAATCCTGGCTTTGCCTTATTAGCTATGTGACTTTATTTAGCTGGTCTAAGCCTCAGTTTTCTCATCTGTGAAAATGTGATAAAAATATGCATCTCCTAATGATTAACTTCTTTGTATATAGAGTGATTAATGAGTACGTAGCATCCAAAAAGTGCTCAATAATCGTTCATTCACTTTCTTCCTCCTTAATTTCTGATGTTTATCTGACATTTATTTGTAGCATATATGTGCATCATAAATTATTTGTTGATTGCCTAATGACATTTAAAACTTATTTGTGAATTTAGGTTTTCTTGCATGAACAAATGATAAATTTTCATACATTTGTCTCTTTCTGGGTAGTAGAAAAGCACATTTACTAATTAAAGGCACAAAATTCTAAAGAAAAATTATGAACATGGTTTGGAAACTCATGTACATATTTATTTAACACCATTTCATATCTTTGAGAAGGCTTTTGGAAACTTATTTAGAAAGCTGAAAAGTCCTTGAATACCAAGTGGTTTAACAAGAATTTTTTAATGAGTTAAGTGTAAAGGAATCAAAAACATATGAATTCTATTTTCTGTAAATAACACATGGTTTTGAAAACTGAAAATGTACTTGAAAAAAATGTTTCCTGTGCACTATTGAATTAAAGCTCTTGAAAAATAATGTCCCCCCAAACTGAGGCAAGTTCCATTTAGATTCTAGAGTACTCTCTGTCCACAATGAAAATATTGGCCATAGCATATCTTATATGTTTGATTTTGTTGAGATAAAATTACTTTAAGATGGTGTCTAAAATAGAAGGAGATTTCCTGGATATCTGCACTTTCACAGTGGGTAGAATCATTTTCTTTTTGGACAAAAGAGGAAGCAGTTGTTTTAATTCACATAAATTGTTCATAGAGGAGCAATTCTAGGAGCTCTGACATGAGAACAGTGGGAAGACAGTGAATGAAGGAATGTGGCAAAATGTGACATCACAATTTTCCAACAAGAATAGTTTATTTTTTGGAAAGGCAGGAGAACTAATCAGCTAAATTTTCATTAAGATATTAAAACTGTTCACTGGCAATGCTACGTAATATAAGAGCCTTCAAATATTTTATTTATATTGTGCCTATAACTGCCTCTATCTTTTCTAAGAGGGAAATAAGCTATCTCCATATATCAGATATATATAAGATCCATATATAAGATCCAGATGAGGCAATCATCTTTTCAATATTACCATTCTTCTTGAAACTACGTAGTTCCCAATTGCATCTTTGGGTATTCAGAAGAGTTTCCATTCATTTGAAGTAGTTCATTGCCTCTTATAATTTGTAGTCCTCCTCTCGCCTAAGATGGCAAAACTGACTACATTTTGTTAGTTGTAGAATGAAAAACATACAGATAAAGTTGCTTTAGAATAAACCATATGTTTGTGCAGTAATGGACAAATGGAAATTGATTAAAAGGACCAGAAGCACTGGCAGAAGGAGAAATATATAAATGCAACAGAATTGAGAGTCCAGAGATAAGCCCTCACATTTATAGTCAACTGATGTTCAACCAGAGTGCCAAGACAATTCAGTGGGGAAGAATAGTACTTCCAAAAATACTCCCTAAAGGGGAGAACTAGTTATCTTAATGCAAAAGAATGAAGTTGGACTCTTACCTTATACCACATACAAAGTTTAACTCAAAATAGATCAAATACCTCAGTAGATCAAAGATCAACTCAAATTAATCAAAGCTAAACTAAAATTCTTAGCAGAAAACATAGATATAATTCAGCATGGCCTTAGAATTAGCAATGGTTTCTTAGATGTGACACCAAAAGCACATGGAACAAAAGAGAAAAAAATAAAGTGGACTTCATCAATATTAAAAACTTCTGTGCTTAGGGGTGCCTGGATGGCTCAGTCGGTTGAGCATCAGACTTTTGATTTCAGCTCAGGTTGTGATCTCCAGGTCGTGGGATCGAGTCATGTATTAGGCTTCATGCTGAGCCTGCTTGTCCCTCTCCCTCTGCTGCTCCCCCTGCTTATGCTCTCTCTCTTTCTCTCTCTCTCTCTCCCACAAATAAATATATAAAATCTTTTTTTTTAAAGATTTTATTTATTTATTTGAGAGAGAGAGAGACAGTGAGAGAGAGCATGAGCGAGGAGAAGGTCAGAGAGAGAAGCAGACTCCCCGCGGAGCCGGGAGCCCGATGTGGGACTCGATCCTAGCACTCCGGGATCATGACCTGAGCCAAAGGCAGTCGTCCAACCAACTGAGCCACCCAGGCGTCCCAAATATATAAAATCTTAAAAAAAAAAAAAAAAACAACTTCCGTGCTTTTAAGGACACCATCTAGAAAGTGAAAAGACAACACACAGAATAAGAAAAAAATATGCAAATCACATTTCTGAGAAGGTACTTCTAACTAGAATATTCAAAGATTACACTCAATAACAAAAAGACAAATAACCTATCTTAAAAATTGGCAAAATATCTAAACAGACATATCTCCAAAGAAGATACACAAATAGCAAATAAGCACATGAAAAGGTGCTCAATATTAGGGAAATGCAAATCCAAACCACAGTGAGAAACCACTCCAAATTATTAGGATGGTTATAATAAAAAATAGAGATGACAGCAAGTATTAGCAAGGGTGTGGATACATTGGAACCCTTATACACTACTGGTGGAAATGTAAAATGGTTTGACTTCTTTGGAAAACAATCTGGTCATTCTTCAAAAGTTTAAACACAGAGTTACTGCATGGCCATATGGCTCATTGATTCCACTATTGAATTATACTCAAGAAAAATGAAAACATATATCCACACAAACAACTTGTACATAAATGTTTATGGCAGCATTATTATAACCGAAAAGTGGAAGCAACGCAATGGATAAATAAAATGTGTTATATCTCTACAATGAAGTATTATTTGGCAATAAAAAGAAATGAAGTTTTGATCCATGCTACAAAATATTATGCTAAGTGAAAAAAGTCACAAAAGACCACATATTTTATTATTTCATTTATATGAAATGTCTAGAATAGGCAAACTCATAGAAACAGAAAGAACTGTGGTTGCCTAGATGTGGGAGAGTTGAGGAAACTGAAAATATTCTAAAATTGATTGTGTTGATGAATGCACAACTCTATGATTATATTAAAAACTACTGAATTGTAGGGGCACCTGGGTGGTTCAGTGGTTAAGCCTCTGCCTTCGGCTCAGGTCATGATCTCAGGACCTCTGCTCAGCAGGGGGCCTGCTTGCCTCTCTCTCTCTCTCTCTCTCTCTCTCTCTCTCTCTCTGCCTGACTCTCTGACTACTTATGATCTCTGTAAAATAAGTAAATAAAATCTTTTAAAAAAAACAAAACTACTGAATTATATACTTAAAGCGGGTGAATTGTGTGGTATGTGAATTATACCTTAATAAAGGCTGTTCCTCTCGCCTGCAAAAAAGAACCAGAAATAACTGGTAAATAGAAATGTTGGGTGATTTTCACCTTAAAATATTTTTATGTAACTTAGAGCTGAACTCTGTTATATATATATATTTTATATAACTTAGAGCTGAACTAATATATATGTGTCGAATTTCAGGTTAGAGAGGTGAGAGAAGAAGGATACATCCATCTATCCTTCTCTAAAGGTCTCACTGTAATTGTCTTTTCTCTTCTTTTGTGTTTTTTTTTTTTTAATTTCCCAATTTACTGGTTAGAATATGAAACTAATTCCAACTGCTTTTTTGGTATTGGAGATGCAGGGGAATAAAATTCCCTGCTGTCAGCCTTCATTCTAATAAGGGGAATAGAGTGGGGGTAGTAGGAGGGAATGGCCTCTTCAAGGAAGTAATATTTGAACAGAGATCTAGATAATGTAAAAAAAAAAAAATCTGGAGGAAGAGAACATTCGGTAGAGGACGCAGAAATAAAAGCCTTGAGTTGGGAGGAAGATTAGTGTATCAGAACAGGGGTTCTATAACATAAGCATGCACTGGAATCAGCTGGAGATCTTGTTAAAACAGACTGCTGGCTCCCCACACAGTCTTATTCCGTAAACCTAGGAAAGGGCCCAAATTTGCATATCTAGCAAGTTCCCTAGTGATGATGTTCTGTGGACAACACTTAAAGAACCACTGTTAGGGGAACAACAAAGAAACTAATGTAGCTAGAGAAATTTGAGTAATTGGGAGAATGGTAGGCGATAATGGGCCAAAGTCAGTTTATACTAGCTCACAAGAGCTGAAACTGTGCATCTCTTTCCAACCTTATAGCCAGTGCATTGTTAGCTTGATAGCCATGGTGGAAGTACTTATACTTCAGAAACTGGCAAGAGCAACATATTAAGGGTCCCATTATGAGTGATAGGATTGAGGTAAAAAAGGTAGGCCAGTGTCAGAATTTGAATGGTCTTGTCCTCCATGACAAGGAATTTGGATTTAAGTACAAGGGCAATGGGAAAGAAGAGATGTGACCAAAGGAGAGATGTGATTTGTTTTTTAAAATGGAATATCCTGGCTGCTGATAGGTGCACAGATGATAGCATTATGATTGTACCCTCCAAACTCAATCTGTACTTTACTGCAATTAGCTGCTTACCTAAAGACGACATTTCTCAGCCTTCCTTGCAGCTACAGGTGGGTATGTGCTTAAATATAAGCCAACAGAATGTGAGTAAAATGATGTGTGGCATTTTTGAACCACTGGATAAAGAAGAAATCCTTTCCCTGAATGTTCACCCTATCCCTTTCTGGAAGCCACAACCCAGACATAGCAGTGGCCCAGTTTGGACTATGCCAATGATGATAATACCCAGGAGATGGAGAAGCAATGACTTAGAAGCAACCCTGATCTCTGAATCACTGCAAGAACAAAGCTCCCCATCAACCTGTGAGAGACCAAAGGGAAAAAAAAAAAAAAAAAGTTTTTCTTTAAGCAAAAGCCACGGCACTGTTGGTTCTCTGTTACAGTCATCTCATCTTAGCCTAACAGCAGGAGAAGGTAGAGTAGAAGCAGGGGGAAGACTTGGGAGAACTGTTTTTTGTTTTGTTTTGTTTAGATATTTTATTTATTTATGTGAGTCGGGGGAAGGGCAGAGCAAGAGGCAGAGGGACAAGCAGACTCCCTGCTGAGCAGAGAGCCTGACACAGGGCTGGATCCCAGGACCCAGAGATCATGACCTGTGCCAAAGTCAGACGCTCAACCTCAACCAACTGAGCCACGCAGGCGCCCCCAGGAGACTACTGTAATAGCCAGTGAAGAGATGACGATGACTTGAAGTAGGATGTGTGCCAGTTGGGCCTGTTTGTTCTCAGACTTATTCCTCTCCCTTCTGTTCCTCTGTTGCCTGATTCCCTAGCAACTGACTTCTGGCTGGCATTAGGCACTCTCTAGAGATGGAAGGGCAGGAATGGGGGAAGCCAGGTCATTTCTCCCTCCCTCTCTCTCTCTCTTTCTCAATCTCTACCTCAGGCAGCATGTCTGGCAGGGATGGAATGGCTCTGGCTTCTGCCAAATGGTGTCACCATGGATCCAGCTTCTTCTAGGGGACTGTGACCCTTCCTCCTTCTGTTCTCCCAGCCTGGACATGGCAGCATCTTCTAGGTTGTCTCATCATCCCATTTGGCTCCTCATTTCTCATGTCACTAGTATAACCAATTTCCTTCATTAAATCTCTGTTTTAAATGGTTTCACTTCTGCTGGGTGAGCCTGGACTGCTACAGGAACAGGTGGTAAGTGAGTGAGAAGTGTTGGAATCAGAGCATATTTCTAAGTAAAAATGACAGGATTGGTGAGAGATTGGATATGGTGTATGAGGGAAGGGTTTAAAGATCAAAACAAAACATTTCCCTGCAACCTCCCCACCAAACTGCTTCTCAGTCTTCCCACTCTCAGAAAACTAACATGATCATTTACTCAGACTCAAAACAAAAATCTCGGCCTCATCTTTTATTTACTGGATTCTTCATCTAGTCCTTCATAAAGTTCTACTTCAGTTTTTGTGGTGTGTGGGCACTTGTCTGGAATTACAAATATCCATATACACTTTATCATACTTGATCAAAAATCTTATACTGGAAATAGAGCCCAATTCAGACATTACTGCTAATTTCAAAAATTCCAGTGAACTTCACAAAAACTGTCCTTTGAGAAATAAACCAGAAACTATATCTGGATTAGACAGCCTGGTCCCTGGACCATTGCCAGGAAAGCCTCAGGGAGTGTGAGGATGTACAACAGCCAGGGTTTTGCTGTGTCTCTTGGGAAACCAGAGCAGGTTTAGATAGGAAGAAACACAGGAGCTAAAGCACGCTTGAAAGATGTTAGGCAAGTGGAAAGTCATCACCAGTTAAAAGGGCTGGGGCTCAGATAAGTCTTGATTTTCCCTTGATTTGAGAATGCTGAGGATAAACACGATCTCTGGGAGGGACAAAGACCTCTCTATTTATTAGCTGTGTAATCTAGGATAATGTTGGTAACTTCTCTAAGCTTCAGTTTGCTAATGTGTCAAAAAAACAGGAAAAGCATTACCTACCCTGCAAGATTGTTGTATTAAATCATGTGGTAGGCCTGAAAACATGGCACATAGCATGCCTTTTTATTCATTTTTCTTCTCATCCCTTTCATTCATCCCACGCAGGTAGCACTGCAGAGTAGATTAGGTATAACTGTTTGTAACATAGGATACTCTCAGTTAATGACTATTGCTCTTCTACACATGTGGTTCCCAGATCAAATGAGTGCCATGGTTTGATTCATAATTAAGATAAAATGTTTTCTTTGCAAAATTCATTGCCAGCTTGTTTGCGGAGATACTAACTGTGGTTAATGGAGTAGGGTGCAAAAGTTTTGGGAAGAAAGGCAAAACACTGTTACTATCTATGTCACATGCAAGACTAGCAATTGCAAAGTAACGACCATGGTTTCATAAGAAGCTCTTCCCTCATGAACACCATTGTTTTGTTTCTCTGGACCTATTGGACTATACAAAAAAAGTGGCAATGTGTACTATGGACAACCCATATTTATTGGCATCATATTAAGTTTTCTTAAGACACTTCATAAATTTGACTTTAAAATATTCCTTATATAAAAACTTTAATTCTCCAGGGGCACCTGGGTGGCTCAGTAGGTTAAAGCCTCTGCCTTCAGCTCTGGTCATGATCCTGGGGTCCTGGGATCAAGCCCCGTATCGGGCTCTCTGCTAAACAGGGAGCCTGCTTCCTCCTCTCTCTCTCTCTCTCTCTCTCTGCCTGCCTCTCTGCCTACTTGTGATCTCTCTCTGTCAAATAAATAAATAAAATCTTTAAAAAAAAAAAAAACTTTAATTCTCCAATTTATGAAGATACTCTAGACAAAGACCAATTGAAAAAGGCAACTCAAAATGATGAGGACAGGGTGATTTTGTTTTATGTATTCTATTTTCTGACATTTAAAAAATTATAGTAATACAAATCATTAATTTTTCTTCTGCAAGTAAATTAATTTCCAAAATATCAAACATGCTGCTTGTATGATTACTGGATTCTCTCTACTCAAAAGCTGGCCAGCTCTTTCTGTTTACAGCTAAAATGAAATGAGAATATTAAAATGAGTTACTTTCCTACATAAGAGGGTGTAATTGTTAATTTTATGTGCCAACCTGGCTAGGCCCTAGTATTCAGATACTCGATCAAACTCCAGTTTAGATGTTGCTTTGAAGAGATTTTTTTAGATAAACATTTAGGTCAACTGACTTGGAGTAACACAGACCACCCTCCGTAATATGGTTAGGTCTTATCCAACCAATTGAAGACCTTATGACAAAAAGACTGAGACTCGCCAAGAAGGGAATTCTGCCTCCAGAACGCTTTCTCAGACTGCTTTCAGACTCCAAGTGCAACATCTACCCTTCTCTGGGTCTCCAGCTTGCTAGCCTGCTCTGCAAACTTCAGACTTTTCAGCCCCACAGTCACATGAGATAATTCCTTAAAATATAATTCAGTCTCTCTCTCTCTCTCAATCTGTCTTTCTCTATATGTGTGTGTGTGTGTATGTAAGTATATATATATGGATGAAAGTATATATAACAATATATATATTATGTTGCATAATGTATT